>NC_084973.1:1539824-1654824 GCF_963691925.1 Scomber scombrus | reverse complement strand
TTCTTTACAGAAGGGGACAGTGAGGCTGGTACTCTTTAGGTACATGATGTTCTGATAACAAGAGCAGCATAGAAACATGTGAACGAGCTGCACTGTGTGGATGTTTCTTCTTTCATATAATACACACGGTAAACAATCGAAGCTATCGCAGCTGATATGTCTGTTAAAACGGACATTTAACAGAAAACAGAAAAGGGGGGGAGGAGAGGATCATTGGAAATCAATCAAAACATAAAAGGGGGGGGGAGGAGAGGATCATTGGAAATCAATCAAAACATAAACGCGCTACAAAAAGCGCTGCTGCACAAAACGCTGACTGCGCACTTTTTTTCTTTTCTTTTTTTTTTTTTAATTTGACAGACGCACAAACCAAAACGCGTCTGAACACAAACATGTGTTTATTTAACACTGGAGGGAAAATTACAATCTTTCTGTCAGAAACCGCGCAAAAGTCAAAAGGAACAAAGAGTCCCGAAGTCTCGGTTGGTACAGAAGTGGGAGGGGTGTGTGTGTGTGTGTGTGTGTGTGTGTGTGTGTGTGTGTGTGTGTGCTCTCCATCAGCCACGCTGCAACTGATGAAGACTCGTACTGCGTCCAAGGAGAAAAACACAACTTTCTAAAAAAGATTTGTGAATTGCAAACTCAACACTGACCTTAACACGTCATAACTTCTCCCGTTTACTACAACCTTATTAAAGTGGAATAAAACAACTTCGTTATTATGTCAACAAGTCTGTGTAGTGTGCGTGTGTAACAGCGGGCCTATTCTAATTCACGCAATAAGTAACGTTACGCAACAAAATGTAGCCGTACCTAATTGACGTGAACTTACAATAATCATATAACAGCTTGTGTTAGCTTATAACTCTGTAGCATGCAGATAGTATTGTGTAAGTTAAGTTTATGTGTAATAAAGCAGCAGCTTCTTGTTCGGTTAGGCTGTTTGAAAGCAGAACATTTTGTTCCAGATTAAGACTCCATAATTGCGTTTAGCGCGTTACGTACAGCTAGCTTTGTGTAGCATCGGTCACTTCAAGTGTTCTCAGACAGGCTGAAAGAGACAGTCTATACTTAATGCTGCCTACTTTCCACTCCAGCGGATGCCTCCTAATTCCTTAAGTGCACACAGAAAATACCCAGTGACTAACACACACACACACACACATACACACGCACAGGTGAGACTAACTGTGCTACAAAAACACAAAAACTCACCCTCAGTGTTCGCAGGGAGCCTCTCCGTTCGTTAAATACTCACTGTTCAATTTAAATTCTATAAACACACTTACGGTTTATTATGTTGCTAGGTGCGACGTTGTGCGCATGCTCAGCTCAGACCCACCAATCCTGTGCAGCTGCTTTATATAACTAACTATAATCCTATCTAACCCTGTACAGCCTGCAATCTCTACTCCCACTATTGTCACACTAACTGACTGCACATCATCATCATCATCATCATCATCATCATCATCATCATCATCATCATCAGCATCAGCATCAGCATCATTATTTTCATTGTTTTATTTACAATTGTTGATATGATATCAAACATGTTTACAAACTCAAATAACTCTTAAAATCATAATTCTTCATTTTAAAGGTTCTCAAAGTTTCTAAATGACTAAACACACCAATTATGTCAAATATATCAGCCTGAATCTGAGGGAATTATGTCTAAAATGATGTATATTAAGAATGTTTCCAGCCACAGACAAACATGGTTTGAGTTTGATTAATTTGAATATTTAATTTAACTATCACACAGACTCAATACAGAATAAATATATGATATTGTCACACATTCCTTGTTGTGTTACAATAATGATAAATAAACTTTACGAGAAATCACAAAGTAGTATTTCAATTTTTTATTCAAAAATATATATTTTCAATGCTAAAAAAATCTTCATGTGTGTTTGTGCAAAAATAATCTAATTAAAAGTTTAGAACTGTGAATTTGTTAAGGACAAATAACACAACTGATAGCAGGAAAAGTGTCAAAAATGGTTTCAGCCTCAACCACTCACTGTGAAGTAATTCCTGTCATGTCTCTTCATCAGGCTTAAACCTCATTTTCCCAAGTGACCCAAGTCTTTTGCATTGTTTCATGCTTAAGGAAGCTTAATCAAATCTAATCTAATCAAGCCTAATGGGGCTAAGCTCTCTGATATGACACCTCACTGTCTTTGTTAATAAAACTGTAAAACTGAAACTGTCCTTAGAGACATTACATTTCACATGCCAAGCTTTTTGTTTGTTTGATTGTTGTTGGTTTTTTTTTTTAGAGGAATCCAGATCCTACATTATTAAAAGTAATGATACCACAATATAGAAGAAGTCAAAGCAGAGTGTAACTTTATATACTGTTGCCCAGCTAAATGAAATGTTACTGAATGTAAAGTGTTATAATCAGGGTTGGGAAGGTGACTGTGGAAATGTAATAGATTACAGATTACTAGTTACTCTATTTATAATGTAATAAATAATGTAAGTATTTCAATGACGTCATCAAAGTAATGTAACTTATTACATTTGATGACTTTTCTAATTTTTGTTAGGGTAAGTGTTCCCATTAAGCACCAAAATCTAAATCCAGCTGTTTTTCATGGATACTGACATGATTTATAAGAGAGATCATTTCTTATAAAGCAACATTTATCTCTCATTTGAAAATGTATTCATTAATTCATGTAGATTTTGGAATATAAAATAAAGATATTTGATGAAATAAGTCAAAAGTCTGACATGAGTTTAATTGGTACTGTGACACCATTTAAGCCCATGTCATGATTTATTTACTAAATATAAAAAATATTGATTTCAAAGGATTAAAAACAGCAATATATGTATTCAGTAACATTTTCAGCATTAAAAAATGAGGAAAAACCTGTAACAGATTACACTTTCATTGATTTTGTAATGTAATTCCGTAACGTCATTACATGGAACTATAGTTACTCCCCAACACTGGTTATAATGTTCAACATGTAGCAACTACAACTATCAGATTACCGTCTTCTATAAAGTAAAATATATTTCCACCTGAAACGTTGCAGTGAGGAGGATACAATATCATACACATTAAAGAAAACATTTACATGTTATGAAATCCAATAGTTTGTAGTTTCAGATTGTCAGATTGTCATTCCAACCATTCTGTGTGAGAGGTGACACAAGTCCTTTAACATGTTGCTGGCTTTGTGAAGGTGAGCTCTGCAAGGTCTCAGTCTGATGTTACAGTTCACATGCCAGCTGCTGAGGACGTTCTCAACAGTGTGTCGAGAAGATAGAAGGTGGTGAGGATGGGGGGGTGGGGGGGGGGAGGGTGCATGCTTCAGTCTTCTCAGGAATTGCACCCTCTGCTTCTTCTTCCTCTTTTTCTACTTCTTATGGGCCAGATTTGTGGTATTGAAAGATCAATAGAGATTATTAGTGATCCAGCAATCCAATATCACCTCTGGACTATGGTCTCTGGACTATGGTCTCTGACAGTGTCTGTGGCAAAAGATTCTTCAGAAAACACTGCTGATTTATTTAGGAGTCTGTTTGGTTAGACTGCACAGGTCGGAGTAATAATGTTGAACCTCAAAGTACAGATCAGTTTGGTCCAACGGAGGACCTCATGCACCGTTGACCCCTTTGTGAGTCACTCTGTCTTCTGCACACCAAAGTTTGAACCCCAATTATATTCATAATTATGTCTCACTTCCCTGAGAAGAGAGGCAAATGGGTAGTGGAGCCTTTAGAAGAGCAAATGAGGGTTGGAGCTACAGGGGGAGGGACCCCTCTGTCCCACTGCACCCCTCCCAAATGGAGGCCTCAATCCAGTAAAACCAGTTCTGGGATTTTATTGCAGCAAACCATTTCAGGGCACAAAACCTGCATCCTGAATCCTCCCAGAGGCCGTGGACTGCTCTCCTTTCTGCACAAACGCTTGAAAACAGTTACGATCTTGCAGGAATGAAAACACCAATCAAACCTGACATCTGTGCCGTATTTAATGTGAATAAATAACAGCCTGTTGCCTGCAGAATTCAGACTTCAGATGCAGCTTCAGCATTTTCATTTCTCACTTATGAACTCAACCTGCAGCAACTATGTAAGCAAACAGTAAACTGTATCTGGACTGTCAACATATTTGATCCGTCTCTGTTCAGATAGCTCTAAAGATGTTTCGCCCCTTCATTTCTTTAATGCATATTTGTCTTTTGTGCCTTTAAAGTATATATATTTAAAGTATATAATAAAGTGATGGATACTACATTAAAGTACCATGTCTCAGATTTAACTCTTACATAGATCAGATTTGACCGATTTTTTTACAGTTCAGAGTTGTAAAACCACCCTATATACATTTCTTTTAGCCAGACTTAATGTGACACACAGTACACATATAGAAATGAAATGCATCTTTCTTTTATTTTTGTGCAGCTGATACACATTTTTATATATGCAAATGTACAAAATTAAAAAAAACACTATTCAAACATGTTGTATTTTTAATATACTATAAAATAAATGTTCTCCTGGATCTTAAAATAGTGAATGTGAGGTTTTTTTTAATCAACAAATAATCAATAATAAATGACAGCTTCATTAAGTATTAATCAAACATTTATGAATGACTGAAGGGGAATGAATGAGTCAAAATATGAACAGTATGTTAGGATGATAAGGGATGTTTACATCAGTGTACAAAGAACTGTGTGGGAGATAAAAAACCCTTTTAACACCTAAGGCCAAATCCACAAAGAATGGATTTGCACCATTTGCACCCGCTCACAATCTGTTTCAAGGTCCATTTAACAAAAGATTTGTTGGTGATGATATGCCGCCTCAACATGCCCATAAAGTTCTACAGCTGGGTGTAATTTGCTTTTGTTTTGCATCTGTGTGAGTGTGAGGAGCTGGTTCAGGTCTCACACTTTTCTCCACATTTCAGCTCTAAATAAGACCTCTAAAAAAAATCACAAAACAACATTCATGTATTTTATTTTTGACTTCTTAGTATTTTGCATCTATAACATAATCTGAAATGTCAAATGTCAGCATTGATCATTAATGTGACTCACGCAGGTCTGAAACCTGTTAAATGGATTTCTGAATCTTTCTGAATGTTGAGCTGGCTGAAGCATCACACAGCAGCTGAAATGATAAGTGTGTCTCCAAACTGAAAAAAGACACTGTGCGCATTCACACACACACAGCACAGCAGCAGTAACTTCATTAACACTCAATCAGTCAGGATCTGATGGTAGCCTAATTATTATTTTGTGTTCCACCGAACATCTATACAGGTCAGCTGTTACACACTGATTCCAGGTTTATTTAGTTGGGATTGTTTGTATTAAAGCAGCTCTGGATTAATCCTGAGCTCCATCAGAGACGTCAGGACATTTTTACATGGAGATCAGGTGATTGAGTCGACCAGTCAAAGATATTCCAATATGTCATCCTGAAAAACTCTCTGTGTCTAGAGTCAACTCAACAAGATGACTCTGAATGAATTGTAGATGATGTCAAAACTGTCTGGAGTGAGTGTCTGACATGTCTGGACATTTCATTTTGGGGGGTTATTCCCCCTCTTTTGGACAGAGAGGATGGCTTGCAACAAAACACTGGACCACTTAATAATTCCTATTTGATTTTGTATTAAACTGCAATATTTTTTTTTATATTCTTTGTTCTCATCCTAATGAGATTTTTGCTCATCTGTTAATATCACAGGCTCTTTAGGACCAGTAGGTGGCACTGTCCACTCAAATTTGGGTGGACAACAACCACTTTGAATGAGATTAGCTTGGCTTGCAGCAGTGCTGTAATAATGGAGTAAAAAAAAACAGCTGTAAACTGACACTGGTTTCCATACAGAATATGTACTGTTTATCTGCAGTCTAAAATCATTAAAAGACACTGTACATGAGAAGTGAACTGCCAGTGACATTTTCAGATGACTCCACTGTGTATCAGAGTTGGACAGGAAAGACAAGGGGATTTTAAGTAACCTACTGTAGACCTGAATGTGCACATAGTGATGGATTTTTTTTAGGAGATCCAGGATTACAACAAACCACATCCTCTTCGGAGGAGGTGGAAGTGATGGAGGGATATACAGTAAATATCTGGAGTCCACAGACTGCATTGGAGGAGCAGCATCAGTGCTAGTAGGAGGTTAGGGTTAATGGTGTAAGGTCTAATCTTACAATAGATCATAAGTTATGATATAGTTTCTATTAAGATCAATTTAATTGAGTTAAGTCTAATAATAGTAAAGTACTTAGGAACAATTTTGAGGTACTTGTGTTTGGTACTTCCATTTCAATCATCTTTATACTTTTGCTTCATTATAGTGTAGAGGTAAATATTGAACTAGCACTGGCCATAAAAACTACCCTGAAAGCTGCTGTACATCTTCCACAGGTTAATGCCTTGTGAACACTAGAATTTCCAGTGTGCTCATGTTCAGTTTGCCATCGAAGTGGTTAAACAAGACAAGCCACTTCACTTCTCACGCCTCAGACATTACAGACCTGACTTCTCCAGTGATTTCATTAAGTAAAAAAAATGTAAACTGGCTTTCTATCAGAACTTAAGCTGTGTTATCATCAGTAACAGCCCTCATCCTGTCAGCAAGAGTTTACTGTGAGTAATGTGACTTTGCTGTTTGTATATAGTGCATAACAACAGCAGATGAGATCAGCATTTTTAATAGGTACAACTTATTCTGTCTGTATTTGATTTAATTCGAGAAGAACGCAATTCATTTCATTCTGTACTGTTCTTTATAACATGATTTACAACAAATATTGTTTAAAACAGTTCATGCCCCTGATTTAGACTTGATTGGAATTCAGAATGGAGCTTTAATTGAAACTTTTTGATAATGTATTTGTATGTATTTCTGAATATACTTGTAAAGCATGGGATAGGAGGAGAAAATAACATACACTGAAAAAAATGACTCTTTGAGTGAACTTAAGAAAATTATGGAATTAAAATGGATAAAATGGCTTTCTTTCAGCATTAATGATTTCTATTGGCCCAATTTAAGGTACTTAGGTCAAATTCATTTATTAGGATTGATTCAACTTATTTAGTAGGGTTGTGGGTGACTTAATGTGTGAATAGGGTTGAAACAACTAATTTAACAACTTAACCTTTAACAACTAACAACACCAGTAAATGAGGTAGATCCAACAGAATAGTTTATTCCTGAAAGAAAGCCATTATATCGTGTGTGACTGCAGAGATTTTAAACAGTTATGCGCAGAAACTAGATTGTCTCAGTTTCTTTTAACATGAGTGAATCTATTAAATGTTAGGTTGTAGAAGTTCAGGTAAATACTACTTGATTTAATCATGGTCATCATGGAAACATGAAATTATATTATACAAAATACATGTTACACTGTAGTAAATGTAACCAGCCAGCCAATTTCCATTTTTTGAGTTATATGATGAATAACATCCTAAAACACTATTCCATATGGATTGCAAATTATTGGTCTATGCAGATGCATATGTACATGTTATTCTTCTTGGATTTGTATATTGTGTTTTGTGCATATTGGGCTGTAATTGTATGTTTGTTTTTATTTCTGTGGTTGGTCATTTTTTTTAAATAGACAGTAAATAGACTATTCATTCATTCATTCATGTATTCTATTTTATTTATATTATATTAGAACCAACACAAGCATGAGGAGAACAACTGTTAACAGAAGGGATCCTGTTGCTCTGAAGGGACATTACTAACTACTGCACCACTGCCCATATATTTTAATACATAATGTTATATTATATTACACTACATTATATTATATATTAAGTGAGGCAAGTTTGAGCTCAATTTAAGTAAAATACTTTATACAGTATACAGTACTTTGCATCATATTGGACAATGTTTTGCATTAAAATCTGATCTTCAAAATGATAGATTTCAAGTTAATGTAATGTAGTGAAACATAAAATTGCTCTGTCATGGACATCAGTTCATAAACCAAGCAAGCAAAGTTAGGTTGAGGGATTACTGCAGTGTCTCGCTATGGAAAAAGATCTATTGTGAAGGGGATATCACTTTTGAAAAGATTTGTATGAGGGGCCGTTAGGGACATAATTCAGAATTACCATTCACATATACATACTTTTCCTTTTACATACACATACAAGTGAAACATTCTCACACACACACTACTGAAACGCTCTCACACACACTACTGAAACACTCTCTCACACACACTACTGAAACGCTCTCACACACACTACTGAAACACTCACACACACACACTACTGAAACGCTCTCACACACACTACTGAAACGTTCTCACACACACACTACTGAAACGCTCTCACACACACTACTGAAACACTCTCACACACACACTACTGAAACGCTCTCACACACACTACTGAAACACTCACACACACACACTACTGAAACGCTCTCACACACACTACTGAAACGTTCTCACACACACACTACTGACACGCTCTCACACACACTACTGAAACACTCTCACACACACTACTGAAACGCTCTCACACACACTACTGAAACACTCTCACACACACACTACTGAAACGCTCTCACACACACTACTGAAACGCTCTCATACACACTACTGAAACGCTCTCACACACACTACTGAAACACTCTCACACACACACTACTGAAACGCTCTCACACACACTACTGAAACGCTCTCACACACACTACTGAAACGCTCTCACACACACTACTGAAACACTCTCTCACACACACTACTGAAACGCTCTCACACACACTACTGAAACGCTCTCACACACATTACTGAAACGCTCTCACACACACTACTGAAACACTCTCACACACACTACTAAAACGCTCTCATACACACTACTGAAACGCTCTCACACACACTACTGAAACGTTCTCACACACACACTACTGAAACGCTCTCACACACACTACTGAAACACTCTCATACACACAACTGAAACGCAGAAAAACTCACACACACTACTGAAATGCTCTCACACACACTACTGAAACGCTCTCACACACACTACTGAAACGCTCTCACACACACTACTGAACACTCTCACACACACATCTGAAACGCTCTCATACACACTACTGAAACGCTCTCACACACACTACTGAAACACTCCCACACACACTACTGAAACGCTCTCACACACACTACTGAAACGCTCTCACACACACTACTGAAACGTTCTCACACACACACTACTGAAACACTCTCACACACACTACTGAAACGCTCTCACACACACTACTGAAACGCTCTCACACACACTACTGAAACGTTCTCACACACACACTACTGAAACGCTCTCACACACACTACTGAAACACTCTCATACACACAACTGAAACGCAGAAAAACTCACACACACTACTGAAATGCTCTCACACACACTACTGAAACGCTCTCACACACACTACTGAAACGCTCTCACACACACTACTGAACACTCTCACACACACATCTGAAACGCTCTCATACACACTACTGAAACGCTCTCACACACACTACTGAAACACTCCCACACACACTACTGAAACGCTCTCACACACACTACTGAAACGCTGAAACACTCTCAAACACACTACTGAAACACTCTCACACACACTACTGAAACGCTCTCACACACACTACTGAAACACTCTAAAAACACACTACTGAAACACTCTCACACACTACTGAAACACTCAAACACACTACTGAAACACTCTCATACACACTACTGAAACACTCTCATACACACTACTGAAACACTCTCAAACACACTACTGAAACACTCTCACACACACTACTGAAACACTCTCAAACACACTACTGAAACACTCATAATATTGTGAAATATAACAATTCTGTAGTGAATATGACAATAATAGTTAAAAACGAAGGCTTTCCTGTTGTGAAGGAAACAGGAAGAATTCATACTATAATGTGCATGTGCTCATGATGAATTTGAAATACTTAACCCTCCTGTTGTCCTCAGGTCATTTTTGACCTCGAATGACAACAGGCATTAACTCAAAAATGAGGTATAGTTTCATATAAATGAGGTCTATTGACCATCATTTCCAAAAATATGTGTGAAACCTGTGGTAATATGTCAGAATGAAGTTGGCTAAAAATGTCTTACACAGAATTGGGTGATAATTTATACTTTATGCTTTATAAACCCAAACCACAACAGGAAGGTTAAACCACAATGCATGTTTGACCTATAATAGTTGTGTCCAAACGGAAATGACTTACTTAACCATTACAACTTATTGTAATAAGTATGCATTATCAGCCAATTCAACTCATTATAACTTAGTTCAGTTCAATTTCTTCAACAATCAAGGAATTTAAACATCATGTTGTGAATATAGTGTGCATGTAAACATGTTTACAGCCTGTGTCTCACTCACTGCTGTCCTCCCACATGTTGAGAAAATTCCCCACAAACACTCACTGTGCTTCATGATTTATATGATCGCATAGAGATTCAATGTAGTTCACCCAGAAAAGAATAATATTGTGTAACATCAGTCACAAATCACATAAGTTCAACACTGAAGCTGAGCCACTTATATTTCACCTGTTTCAGATCAAATTCAAAATGCTGTCAAGCTATCAAGTTGCATTATGGGAATTGCAGGGTCCAGCATTTTTGGAGCTTGACCCATCCTCAGGACTTTAAGACAGTATACCTAAAGGTAAGGTAAGGTAAGGTAAGGTAAGGTAAGGTAAGGTAAGGTAAGGTAAGGTAAGGTAAGGTAAGGTAAGGTAAGGTAAGGTAAGGTAAGGTAAGGTAAGGTAAGGTAGGGTAAGGTAAGGTAAGGTAAGGTAAGGAGAGTTAAGTTAAGTTAAGGTAAGGTAAGGTAAGGTAAGGTAAGGTAAGGTAAGGTAAGATAAGGTAAGGTAGGGTAAGATAAGGTAAGGTAAGGTAAGGTAAGGTAAGATAAGGTAAGGTAGGGTAAGATAAGGTAAGGTAAGGTAAGGTAAGGTAAGGTAAGGTAAGGTAAGGTAAGGTAAGGTAAGGTAAGGTAAGGTAAGGCAAGGTAAGGTAAGGTAAGGTAGGGTAAGGTAAGATAAGGTAAGGTAGGGTAAGGTAAGGTAAGGTAAGGTAAGGTAAGGTAAGGTAAGGTAAGGTAAGGTAAGGTAAGATAAGGTAAGGTAGGGTAAGATAAGGTAAGGTAAGGTAAGGTAAGGTAAGGTAAGGTAAGGTAAGGTAAGGTAAGGTAAAGGTAAACTTTATTGATCCCCCTATAGGGAGAAATTCAGAATTGACACAACAGCATTCTTGTGATAAGTGATTTAAAAATAAAAATAAAATAAAATAAACAATCTATGCTTGGTCCACAGAATGTGTGTCACCTCTGGGAGAAGAAAGTCTGATCTACACAATGATAACCCAGATAGAGATTGTACATGTAATAGTTCTTGACTGTCCATATGTAACATACATTTTAAGTTTCCATAAAAAATGAAAATTCAAATGAATGTGTGTTTCCATCCACCATCCACTGTTGGGTCATAAAAGCTAATGGAGCTAATTTTTCACTTAACCATGACCGGAGGAAAGGGTGCAACTAAATAAGTTACTAAATAACTAGTCAGTCAACAGTCAACATAACAGTCAAACCTGAAAAAGTGAGAAAACAAGCTACTTGAAAATGTGAAAGAAAACAAAAACATATGGATGGAAGCAAACATAGTGACACCTGCAGCCTCTTCAAACTAAGTGCTTCTCCGATGTCCCATCAGCATCTAACCACAGAAACCACAGAAACTGACTGCAAGCACACACAGTTCACACAGAGATTTGAACATCTCTCCCAGGCTGTGCAGGCAGTGCACTAGGAGAAAGTGTCTGACAGTGAACACCATCATCCCAATTAAAGCAATTATTGCTTCTCCTCTGTATGACAGAATACTTTCCAGGTCATCAGAAACACATTTGCACAAATACACAAACACAAACAACACTGAGCAGCAAATTATATACATACCCCATAAGCATACCCCAGCTTTCACTCATGTCACCAAATCTGAGAACTACAGCAAATGTCATGTGAATCTGGCCAGCAGTAGGGATTCAGTTCAGAAGTGTGGGGGCCAAGAAGTGTGTGTGTATGTGTGTGTGTGTATGTGTAGTTGTAGATATAGACTGGAGACTCTCACTAAACTTGTGTGGAGTAACTATATCTTGCTTGCACCACAGGGTAGCAGTATAATTTCAAAGCAGGACAAAGCAGCTGACTAGAGCTTGTTGCATTAGATACAGTAACACTTCTGCAGCTGAGTGGCAGAAAGCATGCAGTAGCAATGTTAACATTGTGATTGTGTTGTAAATCCATACTGAACAATAAATCAGGAAAAAACATGACTTCCTCCTTCATCTTTGGAAATGATCAATATGCCATGCTGTTGTGAAAACATCATTCATAACTTAACCCTTACATGCATCTGACTCATAATTAGTTTCTACACTAATTATCAATCATAAATTCCCCATCAGTCATTAATAAATGTTGACAGCTGGCAGAGAGCAAACAGAGTGTATTCTATTTTTTTTTAGAAAAAAAACATTCACAAATCACTATTTTATGGTCCAGGAGAGGAGTCCTTTTTATAGAATATCATAAATATATTTATTTATTTTTTGTAATAAATACTGGTCAAATTTGTGCATTTGCATATACAAAAAATGTGTATCACCTGTTAAAAAAGAAATGGATTTAATTTCCATTTTTGTATATTCAGGGTCACATTAGGAAAAGTCTACCTGGAAGAAATGTATAAAGGGAGTTGTTATATAAGGAGCAAATTTGACCCTGAACAGTATGTAAGGATTAAATAAACTTTCTGAGCATCTCAATTGTCTTAACTGAAAAAGGAAACGTCTTTTTATATCTTAATTATTATAATATAGGATCATTTGCAGGAATATAGTGATTCGTGACTTTAAAATAACGTGGGAGGAGGATAAAATGGTGGTGGGGGTGCAAAGGCCCCTTGGACCCCCTACTTCCAGCATCATCAGCTAGCAGGTGTTAAGTTTTCCTTCTCTGAACTAAAGTGTTGGAAGGATGGACATAACCTTAACGCTGCCTTCTCAATGTTCGGTATACCTTTTCTTTTACATTTTTTGAAATAGATATCTTACCCTATCATTACATTCATCGTTTTCATGAAAGTGTTTGTCAATTGTCTTCTATAAGTTTGTAAGTGCCCTGCAGCCAAGCGAGGAGTGTGTGAGAAGAGTTATCGCATACAGTACTCTCTGTTATTCCAGGCAATTACCTCATGTAGTGAGGTGTTGGTTGGAACCAGTGGCTGTCTGCACAGACAAGGCCTCCATTATGCTGAGAGAACTGTGCTCCATGGGCAGTTTTTTCACTGGCCATCAGTTATAAAGCTGGCTTTTCAAGCTAATGAAAACATGAGGTCCATATCTGTTGGGACGATTCAGCAACAAGTGACTGGCTCGCAGTGAGTGAAAGAAAAGGTTGGGCCACCGCAAAGTGCTGTAGTGCAGTCGGTGAAATTTGATACTTGTGTGAAATTAAAGACATTTTCACAGTGTTAGCACACAGGCCGGATGTATCAATAGCAAGCAGATATTATCCAAATGAATTGAAATGAATGCAGCAGATGTGAAGGATGAGGTGTTTGGTTTTAAAACCGAGCAGTTATTTGAGTTCGCCTGGTGTCTCACACTCCTAAGAGTGTGGTTTGCTCAGGTTGTGTGCTCAAGCAGGTATTTGCATTGAGGTGAGAGTGGTACACAGTACAACAGAGACTGAAGGGGAGAAGTGAGAGGGAGCCTGAGGTAGAAACAGAGAGAGAACCATTGAGAAAGTGAATATACCAGGAACAAGCTGCTTCAGTGGAATGCCACAACTAATTTTGTTCAGTTTTGCATAATGTTGAAAGTATGTTCTTGAGGAAAATGTTGCCAAAATGCAGGATAGAACACAGACTCCAAATCTCTAAACACTACTTCTTAGTTTTACATAGAAAGAGTTCTACAGCCAATGACACATTTTACTATTATTTCCTTCAGGTCTGCAGGTTTGAGGCCATATCTCAGATAAACACCGTTAACCTCTGACCATACATTCAGAAGAAGAAAGGGTGGACTTATTTACCTGTTCCCCATCCCCCACACCATCCCTGGATTCTTAATCCTGCAGTTAGATCCTGGTTTACCCCACAGAAACAAAGACAGGCTGTTCGCCCAGAGGTCCATCAACATATGGGGCGTCGTCACCGCAGGAACTAGGCAGGGCCGATGACAGCCGGCAGAGTCTGTTTCTTGCATATGTACTAAGAGGCCCGTGATCGAGCCATCCTCTGTGAGGGCTGAGCCGTGTGCACTCCAAGAACACACAGACTATGCTGATCTCGACTTCACCTCCCTCTTCATACTGTCAAATATCACTGTCCTGTTAAAATATGCACAGTCAGTTTGTGTTGTTAGGTTGGACATATGAACCAAACTACATGGAACCATAGTGACATATATCATTCACTCCGGGTCACCTCTTTGTCAAAATGTTACATCTGATTAAGCTCATATATGTTGACAGCTGAATACACATTAAAATGAACTAAACAAGGATCAGTGTTATGCTGAAGGTGTTTAATGACTTGCAGTTTTCACAGCAGAAAACAAGACTACAGATTCTTTTAGTTTGGATCATGCTGGTCTGCATTCATTGCGCTGATTCCAGAAAATAGCTCGGCCTGGTAACTGTGAGTCAGTAACTGACAAAAGCTCTTACCTCCTCCCACATACTCAACTTCCATTTCAATTGCAGCTAACTGCCAGCTACTGAAAAAAAAAAAAAAACATAAGTACTGTCGCAAAGCGTAGTTGAAACAGTGCAGATGGTGACAAACATGAAGCCCTCTTAGATTGTAGTCCTCTTCTCACTGTACCTGTACAAACTGTGTTAATCTCA
Organism: Scomber scombrus; assembly: GCF_963691925.1. Lineage (NCBI taxonomy): Eukaryota > Metazoa > Chordata > Actinopteri > Scombriformes > Scombridae > Scomber > Scomber scombrus. The sequence goes on along the minus strand of NC_084973.1, from coordinate 1,639,850 downwards.
CTGCTGAGATCTGCAAAGCTAGCCTTTATATTTCACTGGACTACTGCTGGTTATGTCCTTTATGTCCTCAACCAAACTGCTACCCAAACGATGAAGAATAATGAAGAGCTATAAAACTTTTATCCAAAGTGCAATTCATATTTTTAACACTTCCAAGTAATCAATGCACAATACGCACACAGGAACTGATATGCACTTATATTTTATACTTTACATATTCTTATGTGTTTTATGCATTTTAAGAACGATTTTTATGGAGTGTATGGATTCTATGGACCTTATGTCATTTCTGTCTACTGTATGTCTGTTATTGGTGAGCCAAAGACAATGTTCCACCGTGGTGAACAATAAAGTTTTATTCTATTCTATTCTACTCTATAATAACTGTATTGCTTATTTTGGAGGACGTATTGGACATTTGATACAAATTCACACACATTTATAAAGATCAGGAGACGAAACAAACTACAAACTATCTACTAGTCTATTGTTATGATTCTACAGTTTGAAAGGTTTGAATGATGTGTGTGGGAAGCTGTCTGTGAGCTACAGTAAGAATGCAGGGTGACAAACTATCCAGAAGTAGCAGGACACCCTGTGAGCTGTAGATTAGTAGATTTTGGAGAACAGCAGCAGAAATGAGCAGAAGAGCAGACTGCTGTAGTGGTTTGAGAAGTTTCTTTAGGTGTTCATTAGATTTTTGACAGTAAAAACTGTCAGCTGTTAAAAACCAGATAAATGTCAGATTGGACAATCTGTGAAGAAACATTGATACAATATCCTGTCCCTTATCTGTTTGATCATACCGTCGAAAGCAATCAGCTTGCCAACTGGCTTGAGAGAGTCCACCAGGCGTTCAGCCAGTGAATTTGTCTTTGCATAACAAACAATCTTGGTAACAGTGAGCCATAATGTAATTGCTTCAAGTGGGGGAAGGCCCCTCTTGATGCTTTTTTGAAACCAAAGGCCTCTAGAGAACAAATCACAAATTAAAGACCATGAACAGCCGGGTGGGGATAAGCTTCTGGCCAAAACTTTTGCTGACATGGAATCATAAAGTTCCAGGACTTGGAAGATGACACAGCACTTCTTTTGAGAAAGAGGTCTTAATGAGCCAGGGAAAAGGAAAAAAGCCAAAAAGCTCAGCATGGACCTTTTCCAAAATACCAAACCACAGAGAAAGAATGATGCTTATTGTTCATTGTATACCTGCAGATACAGAGGAGGGGGGGTGGGGGGGAGAGGTTTCGTATTCAAATTTCACCTGTCCTCCACAACCCCTCTGCACTGTGAAGCAGCCATGAATTGAGTTTATTGTGAGGAGCAGGCAAATATAGAAGAGGAGGACCGACAGTGAGGCCACTGCTGACTGGCCTCCTTGTCCACTCAAATGATCATTTGACTCCCCACACAGGAACCCTCACAACTCCCACAAACCCCTTCAGTGATAATCCAGCATTATGACGGTTCGTCAGGCAGCACTGTAGTAGAAAAACTTCCATAACAGGAAAAAAGTTTGAACATTAGATAATACAGCACATCCAGTGAGAGACAAAGATATACTGACTAACTGTACTGGTCCCTAATATGAGTCAAGCTGCAAAAACACTAGATCCTCCACCTTCAATGATGCAACTTAACCCTCAGAGGTAGTTAACACCTGCATCTTTCAATCTCCATACGAGGTTTCTCTTCCAGGTTTTAAGTATCTAAGCCCAAACTGAGATGAAGCCAATGGTATCATCATGGCTGTTTTTCATTGACTTGGCTCATTCAGAGGCACAGAGGACATGATACAAATGTTTCCACAGGGTGAGTACAACTAATGACTAGAAAACTGATCTCGTGGTGTTAAAATTAGTGGAGCCCCTTTAACTGTGTCTGCTGCCTGTGAGTCTGTTTACATTTACAAGGATAGAAGGTTGGAGTGTGAGGGGAATACTTCATTACATGAAACTTGAAGAAAACACTGTGTCCTCACACCACATCAAGACACATGGTTTTGCCCAGTATTCTAGTATCCTTACCCAGGACCCCCGAGCCTGGGTACAGATACACCGTGAAGTCATTTCAATTGAATTGATGTTTCTTTAAATGAATAATCTGGGTATCTTCACCAATTATGAGCAATGAGTCAAATGACTGGATGTGTAAAGTGAAAGGTTTTACAGCTTCAGTCTCATAGCTCTCAACAGTCAAGTCTCCAGCACCAGTTTTCAGTGAAAAACTGATAAACCCAGTGTACACTTCATGCCCAGCACCTAACAGCTGACACACAAAGTTAGAGACTAGCTGGGGAACATAGTGGATCATTTAGCAGCTTAAAAGACAGAGAAATGCACCCCCCCCCCCTCCCCCAATCTGCCAGCACCTAAACCCACAGCAGTACTGTGGCTAAAGAGACAGATTAAACAGAGATGGAGGGCCGAAGCTGTTGCTGTGCAACAATTCATTCAGGCCCTTCACTTGAATCATACTCACTGCTTTGCTGCAGTTTAGAACAGATTCAGCTAAACTTGATTCCAACAAATCAGCGTAAGATCAACCTCAGTAAAGCATTACAAACCCCAGCGTCAAACTTCAGGAGTCATAAAATCTAATAGTAGGAGCATAAGGGCAGTTCATAGGCTGAAACCTTGCAGAAAATAAAACAGGAAGTGCTGGGCTTCAGAGTGGGAGCACCAGTGAAGGATCATTTCATTGTTGGTGACATGATCCTTCACTAGGGTAACAGTCTCCAGGAGACCAGAGGACACACTTCAACAAGATGACCGCATATCACATTGCAAACAGAGAAGGCCTCTGGACCAATCCAACGCTTCACCTGGAACAGCTGCTGCTGGTCAGCTGATGTAAGCAAACAAGAGACTAGAACTGGTGTTGATGATCCTCCAGGAGTATGTAGCCCCAAGCAGGAGAAAGCTAGAGCAGAAGTTATACTGACAGCATCACACATCTGGGGCTAAAAGAATTATAGTTTCATGCTGGCTCAGAATGTATAGACAGAGTTTGTTTGTTCTATAAGCAATAAAACAGAGTATGAAGTATTTGTTTCCTGTATCACCTCAAATAAACAAAAATATTTGACATTTTAAAAACAAATTCAACTTAATCTAATGATGTAAGTGGACTTTCATGAATGTCTGACTTGTACTGATGGGACACTAAAGTAATGTGTGACATTTGCAGACAATTGAATGATCAGTTTAGAGATGGTGTTTCAGAACATTGTACACGGTGAAAAATCCAATATGATGAACATAAACAGCACCATGTGTGCCAGCTTGAGAAACAGAAAATGCATTTTGTTTGAATGAAGACTGGTTTTGACATTATTGCACAACATAAAAGTTTAGATAATATCAAAATGCCATATCTGACCAGACGATGGCATCTCGACTGAAATATCCGAGTTGTTTTTTTTTTCTTGCCTACCTTGGAATTTAAGGTGCTCTGGCTATACAGTTGTTTTTTTGGTGATTATAAATGCTTAACACCTATTGTTGTCTTTTTTAAGGTTGAAGTGCACACACATTTCCTCAGTCAAAGTTATCTGAGGAGTCATTTGTTGCCTCTTCCATCATGCTATTTAACCCTTACACACTGTTCATATTCTACAGTGTACACCCTCGCAGATTTTGACCCAGTCTAAGAATCCCCTCATAAAAAAGTGTCTCTACCAAATGTTGAACCACAGATGTGTTTATAAAGCATCAATAGTTGATCTGACTGATCAATAAATGTGATTAAACCCTGATTCATGTTTCAGAGAGCAGAGAGAGTGTATTTTTTTAGCTTTTACGCCAAAAACATCTCCTATCACACAATATCATGTCCTATTTTACCTAAGACATGAAAATATAACATAGTAATAATGATGGAAATGTATTTTATGTAAAGTGAAAATGAAGTGTGGGGTTTATTGTATAACCATTAGAGCCATCAGTCTTCACTGCTACATCATACAAAGAAATCCTCATAACTATCTTATTAAAACTATGACCTATTCACTTCACTAAAACACATGTCAATAGATATGGGTTAAATTTGACCCAGAACAGCCTCAATGGACAAACATTTGTAGCACCTATACAAAAGAAAAACATTTTAAATATTTTCATTTTTGTGCATTTTGGGCCACTTTCGGAAAAGTCATCACATGTCAAAGTAAAACACATTTTGTTTTTTTTTACTGCTGTAAAATGTCAAAACTGATCAAATTTGACCTGAATAGTATGTAACGGTTAAAGTAATCCTGACACTTGATTCAATCGTTACAGTGTGTAGCAGCCAGTCATGATGACAGAAATATGAGCTGCTGCTATGCAACCACCACCTGCTACTGGTGCCGGACTACAGCACCTCATCCTTTGTAATGTATTACCTCTGTATAACAATGTTCTGATCCCATTTCAGCCTGTCTGAGAACTGTATCATCAACAGACTGACTTGAATGCAGTAAATAAAAGGGCTCCAGACGATATAAAAGGCCCAAAAAAATTGGGATAACAGGAACTTGGAAAATCCCTAGGGAGCCATTCACCTGGTGTAGAATTTGAACAAAGAAGCCTTAATCTATCTCTACAATCATGTTCCCCATCTCTATAATTGTATTGAGGAGTAACAAAAGGCCACTGTCCTTGTGCTTCTCCAACTGTTGCGCTTGAATTTCTTCAAACCACCACACGCTTATTAATACAGCATTCTGGCCACATGACGTACGGCAGCTTTTGATGGTCAACATTCTTCCCGTCTACTAGATTCTGACACACTGAGGAATAGACATCCTGGGTTATGGTAGCTCACAAGCTTCCACCTCCCTAAACTCATTTGATATACTTTACATCAGTCCTGTTAAATCATCAGTATTTGGAGCCAAGTCTGGACCCAGCCAGAGAGCCAATTAAATCTCTCTACAATTAGATGTTGAGGTAGATGCAGTCAGGATCATTGGGTCTGTATATAAAAACAGCTTGAATTACCTCTACAATACACAGCTAAGCAGTCCTTCAAAACCAATCCCATTTAATCTGAATACAGTTATAGCTGCTCTGTTTTAATTAAATAACATCCTTAAACCTAAAACTGAACACATTTCCTACCACATAGAATATTTTGCAATTGCCATTTAATTTTTTTATGCTTTGAAAAGCTGCACTCTAGTGGTGCAGGTTGTGATATGTATCAAATCCTCTATAAATGTATATGGATGGTGATGATGATGATGATGATGATGATGACATTTTTCTTGAAGTTCAATTGAAAATGACCTGAAATAATCCAATAGTTATTTTAAAACCTGAAAAAATCCATGCGCTTCATTACACACATTCATGCAAAAATCAATACCACATGGCCATAAAAGCTGTACTGCTCAATAAAGATCTCTGTTTGCTTCAAACGAAGTAAAAGTGCTAAATTCTAATAGTGGAATCTTGTGAGTCAGCTTCTGAAACAGATCATCTGACACTCATAACCACTTTATCCAGTAACTGTGCGCAGAGATGAAAAGCAGGCTGGGTTTCAACTTCTGTCCTAATGCTTTTTGTTCATCCTTCACCCTTCCATTGCAGCCTGTACAAGAGTCTGCACTGATATTCTCATTTGACTTATTACATAATAACATAAATGTCAACATCATCATGTCTATATATGGACTTATCATATGATACATGGACATGACTTTCATCATTTCTTTGACCTCAGTATTGTCACACTTCACATTAGCAGCTAAGAGGCTATTCATGTCACATTGACTAAACAAGTAGTGTCCTCCATTCCTCACTGTGTACGTCCTGAGTGGAGACTGTAGAAGAATTAAAGGTAAATAACTCAAGTACCTCCCATCCCCCTTACATTATTACACTATTATATTATCATTATATCAGTGGTATAAAATGATCTTCAAATGACAATAATATCGTTTATCGTAATTATTTCTGAGACGATATATTGTCCAACTAAAGTAGTTATGATGACAGGTGTAGTTGCAACTTTATCAACTTTGTCCTAATACAGAGATACTGAAGGAATAGCTATTGCAGCAGTAATGAGCTAGCATTAGCTGAAGAATCTGTATCATGTCTCAAAATATCTGTTATACTTTCATTGGCACATTACTGCCTCACACTATCACTGCTGACCCTGCTTCAATGATCCATGAGTCCACTGCTCCCTCTCATTCAATCACTGCTAATGTTCAACTACACTCCAATGGTCATGTTTAACTTAACAGGCCAAGCTAAGTCATCTGTTATTCTGTTAAGGCCGGGGCTTGTTCAGAGATCTGTCTGACTACTGATTGTTGCTCACACCTGAGAGCACAACTACAGGCCAACAACCAATAAGAAACATAATCTTTTTATTCAGAAATAAATAAAATCATCAGACATCACAATCTTTCAGATGAATCTAATTTTGTCTTCATGACAAAAAAAAAAAGCATTTGATTGGCAGAACACATGGAACATAAGTCTTTGGTATTTCTAGTCCCGATAGTGTCTGGAATCATCTTCAAGAACAACATGGACTCTGTATGTAGATGTGATATCAGCTGGCACTTGTTTTTACAATGGCATTTCCTGAAATAACCCTTCATTATTTTAGAAATAGGCACTTCTTATTTTCGTCCTGTCACTGATTAAACACCATGGGTGGTTAGACAAAGGCACAGACTAATTAGAAAAACACTAATTAGAATGAATGGAATAATATGAAAAGGCTGTTTTCTGCTGAACAGGAACAGTATCCTGCTGCGGCAGGATGTCATCATCTAGCAGTGATGGAATAAGTATTCAAATCACTCAGTGATAGCACACTGTAAAAAATCATTCATTAAAAGTAAAAGTTCAGCAATCAATATTTTTGAAAGATTAGTAAAAATATACCTTGTTATCAAAGGTAAAAGAAAAACTTTGAAGAATTCCCAGGTGTACTGATGCAGTTTTAATGTTGCAGGTGGTCCGGATGGTGTCTCTCAATATAGCGTAGGTAGTCTAAGCAGTACACTATAATTAATGACCTCATCTTATTTATGTTTGAACAATCTTAATTACTCTCCCCTCTTTAAGTTTCATGTTTGCACATATTGACGTTTATCCATGAGCTTCTCCTCTAAACATTTAATCAGGATCGGGTCCACTTTGGGGTCAAATTTGTTAGCAAACCAGTGGCCATAGTTGAGGAGCCAGCGAAGTTCAGCAGCTCCGTAAATGCAAACGCTCCGCATGTGTGTACCTGTGCAGGGAGGATACAGATTCCCTTCTAAATAGTTCCATTTCACAAGTCGTGTCTTACTCTTGAGATCTGTGATGTCTGGTTCTGTCCTGGGAATGTGTCCTGGCACCCCAGGGACCCTTACAAGTGTGGCCCAGAAGTGTTCATCTGGTGAGTATGTGTCAGCCGACCAAGCCAGAAAGTCCTTCATCACCTGGCTGCTGCTCATGGTATTCACAAAATCCCGTGACAGGACGAAATATGCGCTCCCGATGAACATTTCAATGCCATGAGGAGGAACATCTTTGGCCACTGTGGTTTTGACAGGAATATGGCGGTACTCGTAAGGCACATTTTTCAGCTCGTGCTTGAAGCTGAAACGCTGTTTCTTGAGTTCACTGGGGCGGCTGGACTCCAACATGTTGCTGCCATTCAGCCGCTTCAGCTCCATTACCAGTTCATAGTTTGACTTGAGAGGGAAATCCTGGCCACACAGGTTGATGACATACTTCCATTTGACCTGTGACCTTAACAGGTCAGAAATACAATTGAGGTCGGCGTTGAGCCTGCTGATGTGGGCATACTCCACAGACTCCAATTTGGAGGCAATGAACACATTAGGAGTACACTGAGCCAGGTTCTTTATGGCCTTTATAAACACTGGAGAGGATTTCTGGTCATAGTGAATGCAGTAGATGTTATGAGGTGCATAGATAGCATGAAGAATCCGCTCCACCATGGGTGCATTCTTATGTACCACCAGGGAGTAAGCCAGCGGGAATCCCTTCTCTGCATTCGACACCGGAACATTACCGTAACCTCTTTTTTTAATAAAACTCTGACAGTCGGAGGTCAAACTCACAGTAGTATCATCATCCACGTCAACGATGGCTTTCCGTTTTATCTCCAGAGCCTTGCCTATCTCCACAGGGTCCAGCTCGTAGACGGCGGTGCAGTTGATATCGTACCTGTGGTTGTGGATTCTGGATAAACTGACAGTGATTCCATAGGGTTCAATGTAGATGCTGTCCCTCACTGTCACTTTAATGTAAACCAGCTTGAGCAGACATACCACCAGCAGAGACAGAGAAAACAGGAAGCACCTGTGTCTCAATCTATGTAGGTAGTGGGCACATCTTATTTTCATTCTAGAAACAGATGGGTTGAAAAAAACATGAATATGATTATAGTGTGTAGTTAAATAGTTGTGAGAAGAGCAACTAGTGAGTTAAAATAAGCAACAGAATAACTTGAATGATTGTGTAACTGTAATACACTTTTAGATTTCTATATTTTTGGTATGGTGCATGAATAAAAAAAAAAATAGACATTTCAATTAAAAGTCTTGGGACAAGGTGATGCAATTTTCTCATTTATGTAATTTACTTCATGAACTGCTTTAACTCTGCATATTTGCAACAGTTTGTCCAATAATTGTGTTTGGGAAGCAAGTCAAGTAAATCAAATTAGATGTAGGCTATATTTAGTAGAAGCAGTTAATAAGTGAACTTACCTTGCTCTCTAAAGAAGTCTTTGAGCGGCCCTCATGCCATGCAAACCTCCTCCACAGTACCACAGAGCCTTGATATGATGACACATATGAGTTCAGTAAGTGTAAGAGGGGAAAAACAAGAGAAAAGAACAGAGAGGGTATTGTGTCATAGCAGCACTTAATTGGTTTAACAAATTCAATACAGCTGAAAACGTTAAACCCGCTTTAAGAGCAGCAGTTTTAGTCGGAAATCTGGCTTCTCGGTTCGTAATACTTTCCTGCATTATGCATCAGTCCCACTGGACCGTCTCAAAAATGTTCCTTTGCCCCAAAAGTATCACATGATGAGGCACCGTGGTGCTAAACCGCCGTCAATCCCGCTACAACTTCATCAAAGCCGGTAACGTGTGACAGCACATACGATCACGGGGGAGAAAAAACTTACCACATGCGTAAAAAAGTGCGCTTTGACAGAGCCGAGCGTTCATGAGTCCTGCCTGCTATGCCCCGAGCTCCATCCCGGACTGAAGCGACTGTACAGAGGAGTGGCAGGGGAGGGAGGGAGGGAGGAGGGGGGGGTGGGGGGGTCCCGACGGCAGTCCGCCCACTGCCCGGCCACATCCAGCACATCACCAGCGCTCGATACATTTACCATCCACCCTCTAATCATTAACCCTCCTCAGCACGACCAGGAGAGACATCTAATGGCGTTAACACAAGCAGCCTGCCATCTATCTGTCTGTGTATCTACCAGTGTTATTATTTCATACAGCCATAAAGCCACACACACACACACACACACACACACACACACACACACACACACACACACACACACACACACACACACACACACACACACACACACACACACCGCAGCAAACACTGATATCAACTACACTACTTTGTTGTTTTGGTTGAATGCTGGTAAGTTGAATGAAATGAAAATACTGTAAGACCCTGAACAGATGGATATAACATCTTTATTAATATAGGGAAGTGAAATGAATGTTTAGATCACACAGAAGGAGTTTAATATAAAGTGGGAAATGACAACTTTACAAGGCCAAACAGTGTGACTGCTATAAATAAGTGATATAAATACTTAAACATGGAACTTGAAGCATAAATACATAAAAAGGCAGACTTATGTTACATGACAGAAGAAAGAAGATAAATGAGTGAAAATCTTCAGTCCTTTTAGTGGTTTTTGAGTTTAAAGGGATCACTCAGTAGAGGTTCTTATTTTACTTCCTTTTATTCTGAGTGTATTAAATTGATCATAAAAGTAAAAGTCATCAAGTACATGTCAGAAAACAAACAGATTTGTGTGCATAAATGTGGCAGGAGTTCATTATAATTCAATACCCCAGTCTTCAGAGTCTGAATAGTTTTTCTGCAGTAGCTTGTCCCAGTAGAGGTCCATTATGGCATTTGGCAACAGCTCGTCATCATTCACCAAATGAATTCTCTTGATTTTCATGAGTAGATTCAGGCTGTCTGGCTCTGTAAGAACAGAACATTCACACTTAAAGTCACATCAAATGATTGTACAGTTGTTTTTAATGAGGCTACTTGAATCAGGCAAGTCCAGGTGGGAGACATATGAGGTAGGTGATTAATTATTGACACAGAAGAAGCCACACTTCAGTGACTTCAGCCTGCCTGCACTCTGTACTTGTCAGCGTGCAGGAAATGTCAGACAGGATGTGTGTGAGCTAAAGAAGAGGGTGGCATGACATGTGGCCCGGGTGGAGCAACAGACCTGCGGTCAGTTCCTCCTGAGCAGAAGTAGAGCTGCAGTGTTGAACATCCTCAGGACACATCTGTGCTGCATTTCCTTCACACTCCAAATTCAGTAAATGACAAGACAGAGGTTTGTCTTTGAAAGTCACCTGGTGAAACAGTGAGAGAAGTTCATCACAAACAAGTCAGGTGTCTGTTAATGAGGGGATTTATTCATGAGAGCGTGCCTGTAACACTATGCTGGGTTTGATATTTGAAACCTGTCAGATGTCCTTCAGCAGAACTCTGGACCATGCAACCATTAAACAGCCACTGAAGCATTCTGCTATATTTAATTTTCTCAATGAGATGGAAGAAACAGAGGAGGAGGAGGAGGAGGAGGAGGAGGAGGAGTGTGTATACTCGTGCACCGCTCCAGAGTGAACACTCAATAATTTACAGCCTACTGCTGTGTCTCCACAGACCACAGACCCCTACTGGCAGGCAGGAAACAGCAGATGCCTTGTTCCACACTTACAGATAAAGAAAGAGAACAGTGTGCACAAACTCATTCATGACAAACATCAAAATCATCCTGCATTAATAGCCAATAGATATTAACCTGAAAACCTTAAGTAAGACTGCAACAAGGCAGCATTTATTATTACCACAGCATTCCACTGTCTGACACTTGATTTCATTCATCATACCTGTTGTCTTAGTTTGTCTAATTGTTGTATTCATACTTTGATTTTGATCATTTCTAGATGAAATCTTTATAAGCATAAATGCTTTAAAGTATAGGTTTGCACTTTACAAGTCCATACCAGTCAGGTGCCCATATGAACAAATAGGGTTTTCTTGCTGTCATCAGCATTAAAATATTATTTTCCCTCCATAATGAGCTTTTAATGGAAGTGATGGGTGATAAGAATCCACAGCCATCTTTCCAAGTAATAATGTATTCAAATGTTTATCTAAAGTAAACATGAGTTACACAAACCGAGTTTATGCACTACATGAGTGAATCTTTTTTAATTTTAAATTTCAGTTGAACTTTATGATATACCAGTACGAGGTTAACTATTCTAACGTTTAGGGGCAAAGACATCAACTGCTTGGTCTCCCTAATGTAAAGGATCATTCCTGTTGCTGGAGATGGAATCAATGTGTCTGCCTGCAGGATTCTGAATTGAAGTGATGGAATTAAAAGATACAAACTGCAGGTTTCATAGACATACATCATCTAATCCCTTACACCTTTTCATTTGTTATCACCACCTTTTTCTTTCCATCCAGTTGCTTTTTGTGCAGGGGAAACAGTATCTAGGACAACAATGTTAATAAGTGATGTTAATGTTGTTGTTGTGGTTACACAGCTGGGATCACATGTCTAGATTTGAGTCTGTCAGGAGAGCAGTGACCACAGGAACACCTCCTGCTTGTGTGAGGTCCTTCTGCCTTTCTGTCTCCATCCTTCATCTTTCTTCTTCCATTTGTTTTAGCTCCTCTGTTTGGACTCCAGCTCAAACAATTCCTATATTTTTCCACGGGATAATCTATAATTATTTTCCTATTTTTGAGTTTTGTGAGAACACAGTCTAACCTCACACATGTAAACAAACCAGCGTGCACAGATGAATATGCAGGGTTGTTAGCTTAGCTGGCTGTAGTGTAGCTGTCTATGAAGTCAGCCATAAAGCTGCCACCAGAAGCTACTTTCTGTGTTCACTTTTATTCAGACACAGACACAAACATTTGAAATGATTCATGTAAAATCACGTTTATTTAGCTTATATGATGTTTTGAGCGAGCCCTTGTTTCCCTGAATTTGTGTGATGGAGCTGGAGAGAGAAACATTAGCACGACCCATAGAGCCACATTTATGAAAAATACACCAGGCTGAAAAAACTGGAATTATCCTTTAAGTTGAGCTCTGGGAACATCCAGTAAACACTGGGAACGTTGGCTGCAATGTTTACTGCACCCCATAATACTAAACAGCATGACAAAACAAACACAATAATGATGTTGCTATTGTCAGAGCCACATTAGAAAGGTGGTGCTAGATCAATAGATGTCACTCTCTATGAGTATGAATGTGATCAGTACATTGTATGTCAGCTGGAAACTTTGGCCTGATGGTGGAACTAGCAGAAAAGGTCACAGAGTCACCAAAACATTAAAAATTCATCCTCTGGAGAAGATTATTGTCTACAACAAAGTTCATGGTATTGGCCTGTAATTGTTAATGTACTGTATCCAACGTGTGCTCCTACTGTGTCCAAAGTACAATTCACACATCCATCACTATGACTGAAATGTTCCAGGCTGGATTTTAACCAGGTACCTTGTTGTATATTGTATGTTGTATGTGTGGGTGTGTACAGTTCAGGAAGCCTAGCCAGACAAATAGATACATGAGTTTGAAGACTGCACCGGTTTATAATACTAAGAGACAGGATTTGACCTTAGTGGAAACTTAAGACAGAGACATTTGTCCTCCTCACCAAGTTCAACTTTGTTTGAGCCATTCTTATGTGTTGAGTGTTGTGATAAGATTCAAGCTTTGTGTCTAACCTTGTCCCAGGCGTATGCTGAGCTTACAGGGATGTAGTTTCCAAAGATAGACTCCAGCCAGCGTTCTGGACCTGGGTGCGACTTTCCTTTACTGTCCTTTATCGACCCGTCCCCCAACACATGGGCACTGTGCCACTGCCCCTGAAAGACAAACAAACAGGTAGTTTTATTCATTTAACACATGGTATTGTATTTCCATGACAGGCAACAAACAGCCTTACAAAGTGCAGAAGAAAAGTTTATTAGCCAATATCCAGGCCCTATTGATACATTATTGTAGAATGGTAGCTAGTAAGTGGCACTCACTGCAACACCATCAAATGTGCCCTTGGAAAGATTATTCTCAATGAGTTTGAGTTTGTTTTGTTGGTTTCATGATAACCACATGGAAAGTGCAATCAGGTTTAATCATTTACAGTTTGTAAGAACTGAGTGTGTTTGGTGACAAGTAAACATGAAGACAAGAATACAGAAGGTTTTATGAGGAGTAGACGTTTGCCTCACCTTTAGAAAGAGCTGTATAACACTTCCAGACTGCATTATTCCCTTCTGTATGAGTATAGAGAGATGTCTGCTGTTGTCTTCGGCTCTCGTCTGTATCAGTGCATTATTTCCTTTCACCAGAATTTTTCTGAGTTGTGAAGATTTTCTTGGTCGTGGAGCTTTTCTCTGACTGCTGTTGTCTTCGGCTCTCGTCTGTATCACTGCATTATTTCCTTTCACCTGAATGTTTCTGAGTTGTGAAGATTTTCTTGGTTTCTTGATTTTCTTTTTGGCCTTTCTCCTCCTGGTTTTTGGAGCAGCAGGAGGTCCGGGCTCTGTAATGTTCTTGGCATTGTTTGGAGGCGCTGATGGTAACACGACCCAATCGACTGACTTGCAGCTTTCCTTTATCTGACTGTTTTGATTGCAGTCGTTTGGGAAGCACGTGGGTGCCTTCCTACCTTTAGAAGACGCAGCTGTGGTAGCTGGAGTTGAGAGTTGTTCTGGCTGCTGTCTCATTACTGGAGTCTGAGTGGAAAGTACATACATCTCTACCAAATGCTTTTGCTTCTGGAGGATGAGCACTAAGTTTCTCTGACATGAAGCGAGGGAGAGGAGTTGACGTTTCAACACACGTTGACGAAGAGATTCAGTCACACTCCTAAACCAAGAGTCAAACAACACAGTTATCTGTGTGCATACAGGGAGTATGGATATGCACACATGAACATATATTTAAAAATCTCAACACCACACTATGGGAAATATTGTAACCCCCCCCCCCCCCAAAAAAAAAAAAACAAACAAACAAAAAAACAACCAAAATCTTAAATTCGGTTATAAACAAACCCCCAAAAACAGTTATTAGTAGTGTGCTTCCACAATAATAACAGTAACCCTCAGTGGGATTGTGATGTTCAATAAACTACTACAACTGTGAAAAGGCTTTGAGAGGCAGTGTCACAGTAATGGATAGAAATCACTGCATAGGAATAGACACAAACACAGCGCTGTTAGCTGCTATGTTCAGTACATGTTTTGGCTAGGAATCCTATCTATTATTTGAAAGTTTGTAAAGTTTCATTTGCAGGAAACTGGGGACGAAGCAGCTCTGCTAGACACAGTGTTACACTGCAGTCCAGCAAGGCTAAACAGAAGGAGCCAAAAACAATTAGTGTCAATGCACTGAAATATCTACAATCATCACAAAAGCTCTTAAGCTGTTACTTAATTAGCATTCACTTTAAACACTGTGATACTTGCTTCTGCCAGTTGTTTTAAGTTGTCCATATATATTGTATCTGTCTCTATTACATATATGCCCATCACAGTTTCCTAAAACTCAAGGTGATGTTTTAAGTTTACTTGTTTTGTCCAACCAACAGTCAAATACCTCAAAATATTCTGTTTACTGACATGTAGAATGAATGAGTCCTGCTATCACACCCTGCACAGTGGGATTGAGAAAACACAACAAAATAATAAGACAACACAGGCAGAGTCTCTGCCACACACTTCTAGTGGGTCTCAAGCAATGATTGAGATGGATTCATTTTGCATATGGGTCAATGACGTATAAGGATTTGCAACAACTCAATTTTAGAATAATAAAAACAAGCATGTCTAATGCAGTGGTTCAAACATTCAGAATGTTGTGTACCTGAAAGTTCATATTATAAATTTGAAGTTAAGTGATTTTAGTGGGTTTTTCAAGATTAATTGGCACTGGCCTTAAAAAAAGTCATGTGGTGCGACCATGATTCATCTTGAAATAAATTAATTTACTTAACACGCTTCACATCTTTTTTTTTTTTCTTTTTTTTTTTTACAAGTTTTCAGTAATATAAAGTGTTTGGAAACAAAGTATTTGCATTTTTTTTTTTAAATTTTTTTGTAAATGATGATCTTTTATTTATATAAGATATTTCAAGATGAATCATGGTCGCACCACATGACTTTTTTTAAGGCCAGTGCCAATTAATCTTGAAAAACCCACTAAAATCACTTTCAAATTGTAATATGAATTTTCAGGTACACAACATTCTGAATGTTTGAACTACTGCATTAGATATGCTTGTTTTTATTATTCTAAAATTGAGTTGTTGAAAATCCTTAAACGTCATGGACCCATATACACTGTTATTCATGAAAACCATGCTCATTCTACCTTTAAGTAAATAGATGATCTTCATTCATGTAATTTCACCATGTTCTGAAAATTAAACTAACATGCTGCTGACTCCTAAAGCTTCTTTTAATTAAAGGATCAGAGAAGTTCCTGAACTGACCGGCACTTGTGGGCAAGATTATCCTTCTCCACATGCTGTTTGGCAAGCACCTCCATCAGTACACTGTGGTTCTCTTTTAGAGCTCTATGATATCTGTCTGAAAAACAACAGCACAACTACTGTGAACTCTACACATTCATTATTCTATTGTTCTGGTTGCCCTCTATTTAAAAGCATTCTATGTACAGTAGCTACATCTCATATTTCTCTAAACAAAGCTACATCTGATCTCATTAGCATTAGTGTTATCAGTCTGAAATACTGTGATTCTGTGTCTCATTCTGTCTGAGTGCACTTCAAACATTCAAATGTAAAATGGATATGACTACTGGTGTCAGTGAAGCAGGCTGGACTGTTTGCTGACTCTCTACCTGCATCCTCTGCTTCTGTTAGAGGCCACGTCAACATTTCTGTTTGCTTCTTCTCCACCTCCTCCAAAACTTTTCTTATGGCCTCTGAACGAATCTGCTGTAAAAACAAACAGTTACAGGACAGCTTCTGATGATTGAATCTGTACCACAAATGGTTAAAAAGACCCTTTCTGTCTGTGTTCATTAAATCCAACCTCAGCTGGCACTAAATACTTTGGTCTAAAGGTATCTGAAGTGTAAAGAGCTCTCACATTATCAGTGATGGTGTCTTTCCTTCTCTGCTGAGTGCCACCGGGCTCTCTGGTTCCATCTTGGTCACCTGATTCTCTGGATTGTACATGTGACGTGTCACTGTGGAGGACTGAGGCACTGAAGCTGTTCTGGCAGGAGCGCTGCTTGTGGCTGTGAGTCTCTGATGATCTGTCACCTGAAAGAATCACAAACTGTTAACTTAGCTGCAATCAATCTGAGACCTCCAAAGTCTTGAAATAAGAAATAGATTCAATAGATTTAGACACAAATTGAAATGGGAAGTCTCAACTTGTTCTCATGTAAAGGTATCCAAATTTTACT
This sequence comes from Scomber scombrus, assembly GCF_963691925.1. NCBI lineage: Eukaryota > Metazoa > Chordata > Actinopteri > Scombriformes > Scombridae > Scomber > Scomber scombrus. The sequence continues at coordinate 1,623,123 of NC_084973.1, read as the reverse complement.
GTATCTATGCCGTGAAGATCCAGTGCATCCACCACACTAAAACATCACATTCAGGGATTATAATCCTAAAGCCCCCAAAACTACCTCTGTGTTCCCTTACAATATGTGTTCCCTCTGATCCTTAGAGAAAGGCTGATATTATATGTTATGTATGAGTTACAGTGAGTGAGCATAGCAGAGGCTATGTAACAGTCTGCTGTTGTGGCTGTGATTATGACAGTAGGCCATGGTTGTTGTTGATATGGATACTTTTTCAGCAGGGCACAAAATGAGCAGCCACCACCAGCCAAATCCTGCTAAAAACTGTAAGTGGCAAAAATGGAACATTCACTGTCCTTTTGGCAGGTGGACAACCTGTTCTTCAGTTAATGTTAATGAGCAGTAAAGGCAGCCACAGTGCAGCAACTGTAGCCACATTGCATAACATCATAGCAATAACCACAACAACAGCTGTATCCCAGCAATGTTACAGTTAAAGTCACTGCCTAAACCATGGTCCCAACCAGTGGCTCTTTACTGTCAGAGCTCAGTTCTTCCAAAAAAACTCATGAGCAATAACTGAATAATATAAAGTGACTCATCATCTCTATTTTGTAGCATCTGCAGAGCATTACTCTAAACTGCCAGTCTATTCTAACCGTCTCTAGGACCAACCCAACACACTGACTGTTCAAGATCAGAGGGAATGCAATAAGTATTGTGAGGAAATGCACCAGTAGTCTGGCCTCTGAACAGTCCTGCTTCCATGTCTTATGAGTTGAAAGAATATACGTTGTAAGTCTGTTAGCACAATGTCTAACATTACCTTTCTTTCAACAAAACAAGCTAAACATACTTAATTTACACATTTTAAATAAGATGCCCAACTATTGGGAAACCTGTTTTTATGTTTATTCTTTTACTGTTATTCTTGGCATGGTAGTTTAAAAGTGAGTACAGGGCAGCACCCTGGTAGCTGAATGGTTACTGTGCATACCACACAATCACAACAACCCAGAGCTATTACAGGCTACACGGCTTTACAAGTCTTGGGATGTCTGTACTGCTCACACTATCAGAATAACAAACAGATTTATTGCCAAGAAAAGGGAAAACCTCTCCTTTCCACCCCTCTCAGGCAAGCAAGCAGTCACCAAGCACCAGAACTGGGGGGCAGAGCCTTCTCAGTTGCAGCCCCCACTCTCTGAAAATCACTCCCTGAATCCCTCTGTGACTGTACTGACCTCATCAAATTCAAAACACTTCTCCAGACTCACCTTTTCAAATCTGCTTTTGATCCGTCCGATTGTTTTTATTTGTTTTGTTTTTCTATTTTTCTTCTTCTCTGCAATGCTTTTATTGATTGTGTTTTCATTTATTCTATATGTTTTTATACTTTTAATTGTCTTTGGTTCTGTAAAGCGACTTTGACTATTGTTAAAAGCGCTCTATAAATAAAATGTATTATTATAATAATTCTAATTATTATTAAATACCACAAAAGTAAAGTATTCATAGATAAAATAGTCAAGTACAATAAAATCACATCTAAATATTCTCTAAAGTGCAAACAGAGTTTAAAATGAAGAGAATGACATGACAGGAGCAGGAATATACACATGTTCATAGTATAAATGGTATCTGCAGGATGTAAATAATAATAATAATACTATTAATATTTGCATTAATTTAAGACATGTTAGATGTGGTGTGTTCACAGATTAATAGACATTGTTCAACACTGAAGTGCACAAATGACACAACTGACTACAAGATTATTCTGCCAGCATGCTCCACATCACTGCTGTCCATCCACTCACTCAGTATGTTCCAAACACTGTCTGCCAAAATGTGACTAAATACATGCCTCTGTTTATCATTAGCTGAGTATTTGTTGTTGGAAAACAATATAAGTTAGCATAGTTGTATTAGGTGAAACTGAGACAGCAGTGGAATCCAAGAGACCCTTTATTTCCTCAGTCGTTAATGTGCTGCTTTCATTTCTTTTATATGGCAGTGTAAGTGTGTGAATACAATAGTACTATATATATCTTAGCTGGTTTGTGGTTCTGAAAGCATCTCTATGAGAACACCCATTTTAATTATATCTCTGCATCACATTTTCTGTATGTTAAAATTAAAGGCACAGATTACATTTTCACTACAAAGAAAATGAGAACACATTACTTCAGTGCAGTTTGGAATATGTTAGGTATTTTACCAGGTAGTCTGTGCTGTGTAGGGGCCTCACCGGTCTGCTCATGTACCACAGAGGATGCTTGGAAAGTTAAGAGCAGCTCTTTAATGTTCTCCTCCTGAGCCAAGTCCACAATACTAAGGCCACCAAGAGTCCTGTCTGTGGGGTTTGAGCCATACTGAAGGAGAAGCTTCACTACCTACAGCAGACACATAAACATTTCACAAAATCATCTTAGTAAGCATAAACCTCCAACAGCTTGTTTATTTTATTTTATACTATACAAAGGAACCACTAATTTACATTAGACGTTGTGCACCGAAGACATGCAACATTTGGCAGCCTGTTGATTTTTACACCAGTGCTCCCTTGTGGTGGAGGTGTGCAGCTGCATCATAGAGTACATGAAGAAGTTCTGTTAACTGTAAGTAGACTAAACAAGAGGATGTTACTTCATCCAAGGGGTGTGAGCTGTGTGTGTCTCTGACAAACTACCATACACACATCTCTTGTAATCCTTAATGGATTTAATACTGTGCTGCTGTGTTACCAGAGAATCAGTAAAGAAGAGTAAACTTGCAGTAAACTTCACTATTACACGACCAACGGCTATACAGTGAAAACCTATTCAGTACAGGCAGTAAGGCCTTTCGCTGGCAGCGGAAAACCCAGTAAGTGATGCATATTGAAATGGTTTCTTTTTCCCCATTCCAACTGATACTAAAATGCTGAACTGGCTGTTGTGTAACCACCCACTGCACTCATGTAAATGCATCACTTCATCACTCCCTCATATGATCATACATATAGACCCTAAGTGAAACATTAACTTTTGGGTTCTGAACAACACAGTATTTAAAACCACATTGACTTATGTGATAACACAAATGCCTAAAAATCCATCCCTGAAACATAATGCTACTCAACAGTATTTTAAGTCACAAAAAAAGTTACAAAAGTCAGTGAGAGTGATGCCACCTGTCTTTGTTCTCTTTGGACGTATGGAATGTGTTACTGAGGAGAGTTTCTCTATCACCTGGTAGTGTCCAGCGGCAACAGCATCACGTAGAGGTGTGACACCTTCGGAGCTCATAGCATTAACATTAGCTCCAGCCTTCAACAGCTCCTCAACTACTGCCTCCTCACCCGCAGCAGAAGCCTCATGGAGAGCTGTCCAACCTGACAAGTGAAGTCAACATTTACTGACGACAATGTGGAACAGTTCGAAATGTTTGTTTTAACACATTTCTAGACCTTGAAAATCAAAAACTAAATTGAAGACATTTTAAGACTTTTGAAGGCTCCAAGGGGAACCTAATATGAAGTGATGCAAATAACCTGCATAATCTTCCATGTTGACACTGATCCCAGCTTGAATGAGCGCTTTAGCTCGTTCCAGATCTTTTCTCCTGCATGCTATGTGAAGCAGAGTCTCTCCCTTCCAATTTCTCTTGTGAAGTTGTGTCTTTCTCAGTGATCTTACGAATGTCGCTTTGAAAGATAAAAGAAAGACGTGAAATAAATCAAGAAGATGGAACAACACTTTCATTCACTCTCATATACATTGTATTTCAGGAGTCTTTGACTTTGAATTACCTGATTGAGATGCAGAGTCAGCACAGGCTATCTGTGGATCTGTCTGAGGTGGTTTCAGTCCATTTATCTCCATCTCCACTCTTTTTTTTTCCTGCTCCTTGTTGCCATGTTGTGAAGCTAAATCACTTATCTTCATGTCCTCTGCTGCCCCTGTGCTTTGGCAGCCATAAGGATCATACAGCAGGCTTATAGAGTCATCATCCGAAGTCAATACATCACTGTTCCTCTCTTGTTCCTGATTACAGCTGTCAGTCATCCCGAAATATCCCCTGACGAAAGAAACATTCAGATGGGTGACTGTTTTAAAAGTATTTCCAAAATCCTTATAGACTGTTCTGCTTGTTGTGGACATGCATATTTTTCTTGTTTTGAATATTTTATTCCATTTCTCACAAGTTTGTTCTTCTTAATGCAACTAAATCCGACACACTCTTCCTTTAAGATAGATGTTATTTGTCGTTAGTGTACTGGGCAACCACTACAGGGAGGTCATGCTCCGTTTAAGACCTACAGTAAGTTTCTTTAAAGGTATCATTTTGGCTCTTCAAAAAATCTATTTATCTGTGGATTTTCTCCATGGACTGAATTGCTCACATTGAGAGGACTTGCATGTCTTGTTAGATTTTGATTCTGTCTCTGATAAGTCAAATAAAGTAGACTAAACATAGTAAGCTGGACTTATGCAACATGAGCAGCTAGAGCCCCGTCTAAGTCCAATGATTCACCCTGTCAGAGCAAGTCAATACTTCCCCTCCGCCTCCCTGCTGTTACATTTTATGACTTTATTGATAACAGTTCTCTCAGCTGTGTCTAATTAGACCTTTTTATGGCTGACAATGACAGCTCTGTTATCTTTCACTGCTGATACATTGTAAATATCCGGACTATTTTGAGTAAAAGTGCACTATTGGCACTTTTAGAGCATTCAGTATATTAGTGATACAGTGTTTCAGACAGTATCTGTGAACCTATTGTCTAGACTCAAATTACAACCAATGAGAAAAGATGCATGCAGCATAAAACATGTGTGAATTACCCTATTATGATTGTCTCTGAACCTGCTGCAGTTAAGCCTATCAAGTCATCAGAGACACTTGTTGGCTAAAAGAGGAATGAGGGCTGGGATAGACATGTAGTCTTGCATCTAGGATCAGATATTTAAGGAGGCTCAGGACAACTTGCACAAAAAACAAACACCCCTGCTAAGTCATTCATTTTCAGTGGATAACATATATATATGTATGTGTGTGTGTGTGTGTGTGCATATATATATTTTAATTATTTTTTTAAATTTAGAATAATACTTTTAATGCATTGCGAGTGAGTTTTACACAAAATATATTTTAAGAAAATTAAAATAGAATGTGCAACCTATTTAGTTAGGTGTTCTATTGTAGTGTGTAATAACAATGGTTCACAATGGACTATCAGAGATTTAGATACATCTGTTTTAGAGAGCCTCAGTCACTTAATGAAACCATAATGACCAGAACTGTCCACAGTAAATAAAAGGTCATAGTACCCACACACATGACATTCATACACTGCCATGATTACTATTTGAAATGAGAGAATGTATAAACAAGCTAGCGTAGACATAATGTAACGTTAGCCAGCTAACTTGAAAGCTCGTTGAAAATAACGTTAGTTAACATGATGGCTCGTTGTGATGCATCATTCTTCACCTCTAAGCCTCACAGAAAAATGATGTTGGTACACAAATACATGGAATCAACTTCACAGTAACTTTAATAACTACTCATTTGAATCAACTATTTCTGTCGGAAAATTGAGCAGTTTTATTTTCTAACATTTGAACTTACTTGTTTTCCTGCGTCACTAACTGACATCTCACGCGCTCACTGCGAATGGACAGGAAGTAAAGTGCAGATTTTCAACATTAAAGCCCCTTACACAAAATGTGACAATGCAGGAATTTGAAAATATTTATTGTATATATTATTGAAACCAGGAATCTTTAAAGATTTTCATAAAATCTTTACTTTTCCTCTATATATTAAATAGATACAAATAACATAAATAACATAATTCAAGTAAAACTCAACTGTTTGATTTACTTGAAAACTGTAACTATATAGTAAACTGAAGAGTTTCTTTAGTATTCTTTTGAATATCAGTCAGTTCTATAGTAAACCAAAAGTACCAAATGCCAACACATTCAATAAAATATTAAAAACAGATCGTAACTGTCTTCAACTTGAAATGTAACATTGCATCTCAAACACCTTACATCCCTGGATTTACTTGGCATACAATTACTGCAAGACTGACTGGCTAATGAAACTGTGACTGTGAATACAGAAATCTAACACAAACATTCATGTGAACACAATGGTGTTTTATACCATTTCTGTGGGAAAAGTATACCTATAGGTATCTTCAACATGTACTTCCATGCTGCCTGCGGAATGGTTAAAGTTCTGTGTGGCTTCAACAGTCCAGTCCACTGACTCATCTGATCTATCGTCAAGGTAATCCACAGTTTGGTCACTGTCACAGGATTCCTCTTCTGTACCGCCCTCAAACAAGCTGGCATACACTGGTGTTAAACACAACTGTTTTTTTGGAGAAGCAGCAGAAATACAACAGTGGATGCTGGGCTGTAGAGGTGATGGCAGCAGAGGGAGGGAAGAGGGAGGAGAGCTGGCCTTCACTGGGGAATGGATGGAGACAAGTGAGAATAAATTATTCCCCTCAACTATTTTACTTATTACTTTGCATCTACCCATTATAAAAAAAACACTGGAGCTGTAAATACCATTAAATGATGTACTTGATTTCTTCTGGTTCTCCTGCATATCCACAGTAGCTGTCTGTGACCAGGCACTGATCTGACCCATCTCAGTGTTATCTGTGTTCAGTGTGGCCTCTGTAGCCTTCTGTGGATTCAACAAGACAATCAAATGTGAGATTCACACATCTGTGTATTGCTCTCTGATACATTGGAGTTGGTTTGGTAGGTTTTATGGTGTTGGTTTTGAACATTCATTAAACTTATGTTTAAATAAAAAACACAATCACTACAAAATAATAACACATCATTTTTAATTGCTTTAAACTGTTTACAATCTTGTTTCATTATTTATAACAACTCACTCTGTCAAGCTGTGCATCATCAGGAGTTGTCTCGCCAACATTATCTTGGTATGTCAGAGCTGTAAAAAATGAAGTGGCAAGTTTGCTGTGTTTCCAACATGATGTATCTCAGGAAAACATGAACACCACTACAAGACTATATACAGTATGTTGAGACCTGGGAGTTCCTTTCTTTTGGTTTGGCTCATGTTTTCTTCCACTAGTCTCTGTAGGAAGGGCTCTACAGTAGTTGTGGAGGCGATACATCCTCGCTCACCATCTAACTTTGGGTTTGCACCATGTCTAAGGAGTGCACTGGCAATCTGGATAGATAAAAAAAAATTAAATTAACCACAAGTAACTGTATATACAGTACCAGTCAAAAGTTTGGACACTTTCCCTTTCAAGCAAATAGGAACCGGTACTGTATGTTAATGTATTTTCTATATATTGTGTTATTGCTATACTGTTTGTGCTGATGCAAACCTTCATGTGTCCATTTGCAATGGCATCATGTAGCGGCGTTTCTCCATTACATGCTATAGCATTGACCAGAGCTCCAGCCTTTATCAGCTCCAAAACGACATCATAGTGACCACTAAGTGCTGCTTCATGAAGAGGGGTCCATCCTAAGATAGTAAAAACATTTCATTATACAGACATTTTATTAAAAGATTTTATCAACTCACAAAATGATGTACAAAATCGTTAAAAAAGAACAACCTGCATTGTCTGCCATGTTGACATCAGCTCCCAGCTCCAGAAGCTGGCACACTGTTTGAGTGTTTCCCTCTTTGGCAGCTTTGTGCAGCAAAGTTTCTCCAAAACTATTTTTCCTGTGGACATTTTTCACAGGAACAACTCTTTCTTTGTATGTCACTGTGCGCCTGTTTAAGTCTTCACTCCGCCTTGGTTGACTTGGATGAAAGTGTTCAATAGAATCTGAAGGGCAATACTTGCTGCTCTTAGCAGTTCTGTCCAGGCTCTGGGATTGTCTGGTGTTGTACACACGATGTGTTCCTGATAGTATGACAGGTAATGTACAAATAATATGATTTTGTCTACTGACAGACGGAAAATAAAGGGATACATCTGGTGATATTCTATTGGTTTCTTATAGTTAACAAATCTCATGAAAAGACCCAAACCAACAATGAATCTACTAACTAGTATTGTGTGTGCATCAAAGTCTGAGTCTGTGTCAAGGAGCTCAACTGTTGTCCAAAAACTATTATAAACACATCAGTGAGTCACGCTGTTGCACTGGGTGACATCCTTCATTACTATGAACACAAACATACTGTGCTTTATTTTGACTCAATCCCACACACACCGTCCTGCTGCCAGAAATATCCACTAGAACTCCAAATGTGGATTTACACACTGCTCAGCAAATGCACTGTTTCCTCCTGTTTGTTTAAAGACTAATGTCTTTCGTAGGAACCAAATGGTTTGGGGCAGAGAGCCATAGACATAGTAAGAAAGCCAAAGAGTAGTAGTAGTAAGAGACAGACTAACACATTGTTTTGGTATTTTCATGGAGTTTGTTGACAATAATAAAGACACAGATTAACACCAGTCTTTCTTTCAATTTTGGACACTGAACAAAACAATTTTACAAAAATCCAATTGCTGATTTCAGACCTGATATTTTCTCTCTTGTGTTTCCTGGTCCAGCAGAGGAGCTGTCTTTAGGAATGTTTTTCACCATTAGTTCCTGTAGAGAAGGCTCTCTATTAGTGCCAAATGCTGTTTTTCCATTGTTGTCTTTCAGCAGTGGGTTTGCACCGTGTTGCAGGAGCAGCTCAGCAATCTGTGAGTCACACAAAATCAACAATGTCACAAACAAAATCTAAATCATCATCATCAAGTATGAGCAGGTAAGCAAAAAATATTTTATTGCACCTTAAAATAAAATTGTTATTCATTTAGAGCACTAACTTGAAGTTACAAACCCTTTTATGACCATCTCTGATGGCGTCATGTAGAGGTGTGACTCCATTTTGTGCTGCAGCATTGACCAGAGCTCCAGCTTCAATCAAATACAAACTGGCCTCATACTGATCACGGAGTACAGCTTCATGAAGGGCCGTCCATCCTGAGAGGAAGATACATAAAACCAAATGCACTTCAGCTGAAATTTGATGGTTGAGCGTCCCTCTGGTGATACAATTAAAATACTAAGAACTGTGCTGTACTTTGTTTTCTTTTTATTATAATTGGGTCCTTTTTTTTATTGAATGTTTGAATGTTTCCAATTTTTACTGTTTAATCATCCTCTGATATTTTGGTTTTTATGTAAAGCACATTGAGTTGCCCCTGTGTATAAAATGCACGGTGTATTTGTGAGACCCACCGAAACTAATTCCAATCGATTATGTCGACATGGAAATAAAGTATTGAATCTCTATATCAATAAAGCTGCCTTGCCTTGCCTTCATGATAAATAAACCATGATGAAACTTTCAACACATAAAACAGATTAAAAGTAGTTGAGCTTACCTGCATTATCAGTCATGTTGACATCTGGCCCCAGCTTCAGGATGTCTGTAAGCATGTGAATGTCTCCCTGCATCACAGCCTCATGGAGCAAACTCTCTCCAAAGCGATTCCTCTGGTTGACAGCTTGCAGAGAAAGAATCTTGCCGGTGTAGGTCATTACTGATTTGGTCCCTGTAACTTTCTTGTCTTCATCTATTCATAATGTCAGACAGTTCAGGTGGTGGAAGAAAGAGAAAGAAAACACCAAAGTCACCATTAACTTAAAGAAGGTAATAGGAAAATATGCGAATGGAAGTTGAGTATAAAGAGGTGAGTCAAAAATAAAAAGTGTGTGTTATAAGTTACAGATCCTATGGAGACTCATGCTGCCTGGTAGAATTTTGAGCAATAGAGTTCATAATAATAAACGCAAGTTACTTTAACATTTAATTACTAATTAATAACTTTCATTCTGAACTTGACAGGACAGGGGACACTGCAGAGGAGACAGAGTTTGGTCTTTTAGCTGCTTAAAATAAAAAATTCCCCGACAGCTTCGATGGAGCTCAAGATTCATCCTGAGAAGAGCTGCTTTAACTGTATAAACCTTGAATCTGTGTGTAACAGCTGACCTGTCAGATGGACAGAAAACACCACAACAGTATTTACAATTACATTCTGATTGATCCTTTATGGCATGTTTATGAAGTTAACACTGCTGTGCTGTCTCTTACCCAATTTGGAGACACACTTATCATTTCAGCTGCTGTGTGATGCTGCGAATATTGAATAAACTCAGTGGAGAGAATGTGACACAAAGGCATCTGACAAAAAACACCACATCAGTACATCTACTGAGGTTTCTGCAACATCCTGGACTATATTCAGCGCACTAATCTAACCTATTACAGACCTGCCTGTGTCATATTAATAGCTGCAGGCCTATTTGGATGAACATTTCAATATGGCTATAGACACAATAGAATAGAATAGAATAGAATAGAAAGTCTTTATTGTCATTGTACAAAGCACAACGAAATTGAGAAAATCAAAAGGCAAAATACATGAAGGTTGATTTATGATTATGTACATATGTGTGAGAGAACAGAACCTCTGCTAACCTGTGTGCTCTCTGCAGTTTTTATTATGGAGCTTTCTGTATGAATAATGTGGACAATGGGCTGAAGTTCTGGTCTGTTACATTCAAACACCAGTTTTTGGGAACCAAAAGTATTCAGATTTATGCTCAACATATTGGAAGTTGAAGCTCTGAATGACCCATCCACCCCGATGATTACATGCCTGAATCAGGAATGTCTACACATGCCAGTTTACATTAAGTGTTGAATTGTGGTTATAAAAAGATATTTATACATGTTAGACACTTAAAGGTAATAGCAAAAAATAAAGGCCATGCAAACCTGTCAGAGAGTTCTCATACGATGGTCGAATGTTCCTGCTGGAAGGGGAAGGCCTCACATTGTGTTTGCTCCTGTAACAAAAACATAATCATTTCATTAACAAAATTCTTCTTCAAATGTAAGATGTAAATATAAACAATAATCTGACATACTAATGTACCACATATTCCTCCAGTTAGATCCGTTCATTGTTACATCTCCAGACATACTATGATATTGTACTATGAATCATAGCTGCTTCTCATCCACCATTACAGAAACAACCAGCTGTCCACCCCCAGTGTTTCAGGTGGGACATCTATTACAAGCACTTACATTGTCTTGACAGTCATTTTGGCATAAGAGTGATCTGCTGTGATGCTTGACATGTGATGTGATGTTTGCACTGGTTTGGCTTCAGTACAACTCATGATATCCTCCCCAGCATCAGGATGAGATGGACCTGTTGATTATAGGATTACAACCTGTAAACAACTCCCAACAACTAATTTGACTTTTTTTTAAAAAGTCAATACTACTTTCATGCTAATAACCTAAAAAAGGCAGCAACTACCAATTACTCCTCCTTTACACAATACATGTTTGGTCTATACATGTCAGAAAATGGTGAGGAAACAAAAAGCAATGACATGCCTCTCACAATTTCCTAAAGCTAAAAGTGACAGTCTAAAGCCCAACAATCTCATTTGCTACCACATAACAAAAAAGAAAGGCAGCAAATGTTAAAAATTCCAACTGGAACCAGAGAATATATTTAAATGATTCATCAATTATCAAAAAAGTCAACTAATTGACTCATCATTTCAACTATTCTCCTGAATTCTGATTGCAATGTCCTAACCTAACCTGTCCAAACCTCTTATAGTTTCATCTTAGATGTATTTCCTGTGAAATAATACAAAATGTTTACATTTGGACCCAGAAAAGATTTATAACACTGTGAGCCTGATCTAAATATGGTTGGATTACTATCAGGAATTCAAGTTTGTGAACTTGTCTATAAGTATTTTAACAGCTAACAGTCCAAATACGCCCCTTATCTAAACTAATAAAAAAAAACTTATCAAAACACAGTAACATGTGACAAAACTTCCCACATTATAACTGACAGTTGTTTAACAGTGAAGTCAGCTGGTGTTAGTTAGCTAACAACAAACAGTAAGCTAGCTTAATGGCGAAGAACACCTGAAGAAAAGTTCAAAAATAAACTCTTTTGAAAAGTCTTTATGAACAAGAAATGATTAGTTAACGTTAATGTTACCTGTTTAACTAGGCTGGACACGTTGTCTCCAGGTTTTATCCTCTTCACAAATATTACAAACGACCGACTCTTGAAGAAAGAAGAGGTGTAGCAATTAACGGTACGACTGTGGCGCGAAAACACACTAGCATACAGTTTATACTGTATGTGCCGTCCACTAGTGAAGATAATGCCGTCAGCCTTTATGCCATGTGTTCCCTTCAAATGAAGCACCCCTAGTCACGTGTTGCCTTGTCTACAGCTTCAGTCACCGTTTTGTCCACAAAGTGTCAGAAAATAGTGACAAATAAACGTTAAAGTTCACAGCAGCCTGTCCACAGTTACAGCTGACTGACTGCTCTTCAGTTTATTATGTTTCTCAAAGAAACGCAGTAAATCATCACATCTGAGAAGTTGAAACCAACTGTTTTCATTTTTGCTTAAAAAGGACTAAAACGTTTGGTAAGTGAATGATCGAAATAATTGCTATTTTTTTTTGTCCTCCATTAATGGTCTAACCCTGCAGCTCTAGAAATAGGACATTGTTTTATTGGAATACGTTTTTACGTAATAGGCCTGCACGTGCAATAAAGCAGAAATACTATGATGACATGCTATGATATTCTACTATGACTCATAATAAACCAGCTGTTTGTCTCCCCCCCCCAGTGCTCAGGTGGGACATCTATTACAAGCACTTACATCGTCTTGCCAGCCATGTTAGCATATGAATGATCTGCTGTGATGCTTGACATGTGATGTGATGTTTGCACTGGTTTGGCTTCAGTACCACTCATGGTGTCCTCCCCAGCATCAGGATGAGATGGACCTGTTGGTTAAAGGATTACAACCTGTAAACAACTTCCAACAACTCAGTATCCTCTAAAAACAGACTTGAGTTACATGTTGTTTTAACAGCAGTCACTAGATGGCAGCACATACCATCATCTACTGGTAGGAAGCTTTTTTCAGCCTGTAGTGTGATTTGCGTGGGACTAGGAAAAAACAATCCTCAGTAAAAACCTGTAGTTGTCCTGTATCCTGTGAACAAAAACATCAGTTTATGCCCTAAAGCACTATATAATAGGAAACGTCATTATAAAAGAAGGAAGCTCGCTGTAAAGGAGCTTGAGTTATATGGAAACAAGATTATTTTAACTTAATAAATAAGTAATCTAAATGTTACACCACCACACTGACAGTGACTGGATGCCAAAGTCACGAATCACAAGTTTCTCTGATTCTCTAACAGTCTTTGCTGAGTCATGGCCGTTATTTCAGATCTTACAGTATGACTTAATTATATCATCTAGTCTATCTGACAGACAGAAATGAGACAAAATCTAAAAAATATTTTTTTTTTTCCAAATTACATATCCCTTTCATCCTGGAATTATTAATTCACAGATTAATCATTTTTTTGTTTTGATTTTACTCTTAAACAAGTGAACAATCACGCCAATATTTTTTTTCTTTATTATACTGTATTTACACTGTAATGGACACCATGTGGTATGAAAAGTGATTCAATGGAAATCAATGTAGGTAAAAAACTAACAAAAATTTTTTATTAAGATATTAACATTTACTAAGATCAAATGATATGTATGCATATAGTAACATCAAATAACAACAACAATAGAGAGCACATTTGAAAAATATGTCATATAATGTTTCGATGGCATGGCCATGTTTGTGCAGGCTATCAGAGTTGGCAGATGAAGGTATGATCTTTGTTTTTACCATTTGTTTTTTAAATGTTGTTCACTTTTGTGGCCGTGCTATTGTTAAATTAATTAAAATGAGTTTCAAGAAACAGAATATTTTTCAAATATATTCTATACCGTTATTGTTATTTAATACTATATGTCTTCATAGCATTTGCTCTAATTAAATGTTAATATCTTAATAAAACTTTTGTTTTGGTGAGCACAAATACACAACTACAAACACACACATATTTATCTTAATTTTAAATAGAACATACAAAATAAGGAAAAATCTATATATAGGCTTAATAGGCAAAATATACCCTTTGGTGCATAACGTCCACTGGAGTGGACAGATGTATTTTCAGTCCCAAAAAAAAGTACAAGAAAAATATTATTAAAAACTTGATAAACATGTTCATAACATCCTTTTTAGTTGAAAATTATTTTTTAAACCAATTTTATCTCTGAAAATAAAAGGGTTTAAGAGATATTACTCAGTTAATTGGTGTATCTCCTCTAACTTCTGCCATTTTGAATGTATGATGCAATATTCCAAAATGACAGAAAGAGCAAAAAATGATATTCAGATGGAATTGTAGACAACACTTTGGGGGTTTAATACCCAAGTGGTTGGAACATGGTACTACAACTTAAATGGTTCAAAATGACTAAATATCTGTGCACTGTAGTGGACACCATGCAGGAACTGGTTGCATCTGTGACTCCTGCAGATGTAGTATTATGATGGTATATATATATATATATATATATATATATATATATATATATATATATATATATATATATATATATATATATATAGCTTTTTAAGTTAAGTATTTTAAGTTAATACTGCTTTCATGCAAATAACATAAAAGGGCTGCAACTACCAATTACTCTTCCTTTAATTGATCAATGTTTGGTCTACAAATGACATGAAAACATGACCCTCACATAACGATATCATTTACTATAATATAAGACAAAGATAAGCAGCAAATGTTACAAATTCGAAAGCCGGAACCAGATAATATATTTAAATGATTAATTGATTATCAAAATAGTTGCCAATCAACTAATTCACTAATAATTTCAACTATTCTCCTGGAATTTGATTGCAATGTCCTAACCTAACCTGTCCAAAACCTCTTATAGTTTCATCTTAGATGTATTTCCTGTGAAATAATACAAAATGTTTACATTTGGACCCAGAAAAGACAGATTTAGATTGTGATTTATAACACTGCGAGTCTTATATAAATAAATGTGACTGGTATGACTGGTAGATCGGCTGTTTGATTCCCGGCTCCTCCAGTCCACATGTTGATGTGTCCTCGGGCAAGATACTGATCCTCACATTGCTCCTGATGTCGCTCCAACGGTGTGTGTGTGTGGATGAATGTTAGTTCTCTCTGATGAGCAGGTTGCTGTGTGGTAGCTCCTGTCATCAGTGTATGAATGTGTGTGAATGTGTGAATGTGACATGTGGTGTAAAAGAGCTTTGAGTGGTCACAATGCTATAAAAGCGCTAAAAGCACAGTCGTGTATCATTACAATCGTCTGTGAACTAAAATACAACTTTGAACAGCTAGCAGTCAACATATGCCCCATATCTAAACTAAAAAGAGAAGTTACCAAAACACAGAAGCCTATGAGAACAAAGCTTACAAACCATGACTCAGTTGTGCTAGTTTGTTGTTAAGCTAGTTTGTTGTTAAGCTAGCATAATGACAAGACACATGACGGGCAAGAATAAAGTGTCTTTATGTTGAGTCATCGTCAGTGTTACCTGTTTAACAAGGCTCCGGGTTTATCCTCTTCAGAAACATTATAGAAACGACGGTTAAAAAGAGCAGCTGTAGTCGTAAAAATAATCAAATGAACGGTACGACTGTGGCGCGAAAATACAGTAACCTAGGATACAGTTTACATGCGCATTGTCTAGTGAAGATAAGGCCGCCAGACTGTACTATAGGTCAGCCTTTATGGCCTGTAACCTCTTCAAATATTATTATTATATCATTTTCCTTAGGATTTTTAATAAACATACAAATTAAAAATGTTATACTCTACTTGTTCTTAAAATTCTATCCAATGTAGTAGGTTACAATGATATGCAGTGATATGCGGGCAACAGACAGAAAAAGATAAGAGCACATCTGTGAGGTGCAATATCTGGACTTTTTTATTGGGTCAGCAGTTGGCTATCTATCTATCTATCTATCTATCTATCTATCTATCTATCTATCTATCTATCTATCTATCTATCTATCTATCTATCTATCTATCTATCTATCTATCTAGTAATCACCATGGTTGCCCTTGTCCTTTCATCTAACTCCATCATCAGGTCCAAACTTCAATTTGTTTAATAGCCTACTTTAAAATATATATACAGTTGCAAGAAAAAGTATGTGAACCCTTTGGGATTACTTGGATTTCTGCATAAATTTGGCATAAAATGTGTTCTGATCTTCATCTAAGTCACAACAATAGACAAACACAGTCTGCTTAAACTAATACTGCACAAAAAATTATATGTTTTAATTTTTTTATTGAACACAACATGTAAACATTCACAGTGCAGGGTGGAAAAAGTATGTGAACCCCTACGCTAATGACTTCTCCAAGAGGTAATTGGAGCCAGGAGTCAGCCAACCTTGAGTCCAATCAATGTGATGAGATTGCAGGTGTTGGTTAAAGCTGCCCTGCCCTATAAAAACACACACCAGTTTTGGGTTAGCTGTTCTCAAGAAGCATTGCCTGATGTGAACCATGCCTCGCACAAAAGAGCTCTCAGAAGACCTACGAACAAGAATTGTTGACTTACATGAAGCTGTAAAGGGTTACAAAAGTATCTGTAAAAGCCTTGATGTTCATGTGTCTACGGTAAGACAGATTGTCTACAAATGGAGAAAGTTCAGCACTGTTGCTACTCTCCCTAGGCGTGGTCGTCCTGTAAAGATGACCGCAAGAGCACAGCGCAGAATGCTCAATGAGGTGAAAAAGAATCCTAGAGTGTCAGCTAAAGACTTACAAAGATCTCTGGCACATGCTAACATTTTTGTCGACGAATCTACAATAAGGAAAACATTAAACAAGAATGGAGTTCATGGGAGGACACCACGGAGGAAGCCACTGCTGTCAAAGAACATTGCTGCACGTTTGAAGTTTGCAAAAGAGCACCTGGATGTTCCACAGAACTACTGGCCAAATATTCTGTGGACAGATGAATCCAAAATTGAGTTGTTTGGAAGGAACACACAACGCTATGTGTGGAGAAAAAAAGGCACAGCACACCAACATCAAAACCTCATCCCAACTGTGAAATATGATGGAGGGGGCATCATGGTTTGGGCATCTGCTTTGCTGCCTCAGGGCCTGGATGGATTGCTGTCATCGATGGAAAAATGAATTCCCAATTGTATCAAAACATTTTGCAGGAAAACTTAAGACCATCTGTCCGCCAACTGAAGCTAAACAGAGGATGGGTGATGCAACAGGACAACGACTCAAAGCATAAAAGTAAATCAACAACAGAATGGCTTAAACAGAAGAAAATCCGCCTTCTGGAGTGGCCCAGTCAGAGTCCTTACCTCAACCCGATTGAGATGCTGTGGCATGACCTCAAGAGAGCAATTCACACCAGACATCCCAAGAATATTGCTGAACTGAAACAGTTTTGTAAAGAGGAATGGTCCAAAATTCCTCCTGACCGTTGTGCAGGTCTGATCTGCAACTACAGGAAACGTTTGGTTGAGGTTATTGCTGCCAAAGGAGGGTCAACCAGTTATTAAATCCAAAGGTTCACATACTTTTTCCACCCTGCACTGTGAATATTTGCATGTTGTGTTCAATAAAAAATTAAAACATACAATTTTCTGTGCAGTATTAGTTTAAGCAGACTGTGTTTGTCTATTGTTTTGACTTAGATGAAGATTAAAACACATTTTATGCCCAATTTATGCAGAAATCCAAGTAATCCCAAAGGGTTCACATACTTTTTCTTGCAACTGTATACTATATTTTAATCATTTTATTTGTTTAAAAAGTAAGGGTCAGTAGAGTAGTTATTTATATCTGAATTGGCAGTTGAAGTGAATATTATAATAGGCCACAGAATATTCATTTGTCACTTCTGGCCAAATAATAATGTGAGTGTATCTTCTCAGAGTGCACTGTAGAAAACCCTACTCCACACACTCTTAATCTAACTTTTTGATGACTTCAACACAGGATTTGGGTTGTGTTAAACATTTTTAATATTCAAAACATTCATTCATATTCATTCATTCATTCATTCATTCAACATATAAATGAAAATATTTACGTTCTACTTAAATTGGATCTCCTATATGTTCTCACTTGTTCTTAAAAGTCTACCCAGTAGGTTACAATGATATGCAGTGCTATGTGGGCTACAGAAAGAGAAAAAGATTGGAGCACATCTGTGAGGTGCAATATCTGGTCTTTGTTGGTGAGTCAGCTAGTTACTGAACAATTGGTTACTAACCAATTGTTTAAGGTCGTTCAAGGCTTACCAAGGTTAGCCTTGACCCTAACCTTGAATCATCCTCTTGTCTCTGCCATGTGAGCTAACAGAAATGTCATAAACACAATATCTGAAAGGGCACTATACCCCAGAAACAGTGAGGGTGGGGTTTTTGGACAAATAGTGAAAATAAATAATGATCACAAGTTTCTTGTAAAGTTTTCATTGGTGACATTTAACTGGGTAAAAGAGCAGAAGCTTGATGACAAAACAGTAGTAGGCCTATAATAAAGCAGATAAATATGTTTACAAAAAAAGATAAATAAAGCAGATAAATG
Source organism: Scomber scombrus (assembly GCF_963691925.1). Classification (NCBI taxonomy): domain Eukaryota; kingdom Metazoa; phylum Chordata; class Actinopteri; order Scombriformes; family Scombridae; genus Scomber; species Scomber scombrus. The sequence goes on along the minus strand of NC_084973.1, from coordinate 1,604,571 downwards.
TGTACTGGAACTCTCACAAAGCCAGTGTATTCCATGTATCCCTGTACAAATAACATTTACAGAAACGAGCCCACTCCCTAACAGGTTTGTGTCTGCTGTACAATCCTGTCACATCCACGGTGTACATTCTGTGTCAGTGCAGTGGTGAGATTAGGCGTCCTCCTCGTGGCCACGCCCCATTACCGCTGTCGTCTAGGAAACGGGGCGTGGATAAAGCGCTCGTGTAGCAGGTGACCAACGTGATTGGCTCAAGTGTCGGATGATGTAGAAGCGTGCCATCGTTCGTTCCATCGGGCTTCAGTGAGCTACAGAAGCCGCTCAGTGTGTCGGTGGCTCTCCGTAGGTCCGGTCAGACCCGTCTGCTCTCCGCCTCACCACCTGTCCCCAGTCTCACTCTTCAACTTTTCTTCACCTTTCAAGGTAAGTCACTCTTGTAACTATTTCATGTATTTAAATCAGTAGTGAGGACGTCTGTTATGGTTTAAATGTGCTCGCCGGTCCGGCAAAAATAGACGCAGCACGGACAAAAGCCGCAAAACAGCTTCGCTACGCGCGTATTAGTCATGATATTGGCTCATTGAATAGAAAGAATGAGACTGACACCGGCCCAAGTCAAGAAGAGATAAACTCAATGCTGTTCACAGCATAAACACAAAGCAGCTTCTCTCACCTATGTATTTAAAACACAGTATAAAACATAAAGCAATATGCAGTATTTACAGTATGTGCATTATTTAAACATGTAAGCTTGGAGTGGTCAGTCGCAATCTTATTTTCATTTTAAAAAGTGTGTATAAAGTAGCTAATTGATTTAATATAGACTAAATAATACAGTAACAAATGTTGGTTATTGTTATATGTGCCATTAACATTTCTATGTCTTAAATTAATGATCAAAATAAGCACGTTTCAACATAGATATTCCAAATAAAAAGTTATTTTACTTTAAAAAAAAAAAAAAATGAACTCAGCCTCTTATTTTTCTATGACTTTTCATATCATATTCAGGTTGGAAATACAGTCAGAAAAATATAGGCCTACAGCTTAGGCTGCATGTTTGTCTCAGGCCTACTACTTTTGGCTGATGTCTGATGTCATAGCATTGTTTCTCAGAGTTGTACCACACAGCAGTATTACATGTATTTGATATAATGACAGAGGGCTATATTTTTAATTGGATTATTATTGTGTTTCTGGCTAATCACAAGCTTAAAACAACTCCAAGATCATTTGTATCCCACCTTAAAATGACAAGTACACCATGTTCAACAATGACAATGAATTATTAAATGTCTGAATATAAAAGTAAAAATACAGAATTTAACTTTAACTGAATAACTTAATTTAAAAAGAACAACAATTGTCATCGGGTTAGGTAATCAGAAACTATATCTGACAGGTTTCTTCATTTCACAGCTCCTCCCAGTGTACACGCACATTGGGAGGAGCTGTTAAGTGAAAAATGTAGGTTTTACATGATGTCCTTTTGAAAAGAAGATCCAGAGATTATTGAGGATTGCATTTTAATTATTTTTCTGCTTGTGTTCCTCTTTATTTCTGACTTCACCTGTTCTATTTGAACAGCATTTTTCCCACATCATCTACACTTTGTTATATAGATATTCTCTACCAGCTCCTCTCAGTGTACATTTATTCTCCCTCTCTGTTATTCAAGAGCTCCGTTGCACCATGCTGACCGGTCTGTTCCGTATGCATGGCCTCCTGGTGGCCTCCCACCCCTGGGAGGTGATCGTTGGCACAGTCACCCTCACCATCTGTATGATGTCCATGAATATGTTCACCGGCAATGACCAGATCTGTGGATGGAACTTTGACTGCCCCAAAACAGAGGAGGTGAGTGACTGAGATGATGTACATAATCTGTAATAGTGTATTCACCACCAAACAATGTACAGTGAGCCACCGACCTACATTCAAACACAGTATGTCACTCTTATAAGCACTTATTTATAACACCATTACCACAGATAATGCTTGGTTGGCTGGAGAGTGTGCATTATTTTCAGATTCATCCCCAAGCTCTAACAAAATATCTATCCCGATAATATGCATGGTCACTAATAACTGTAAATCCATGTTTCTAAGTATGGCAATATACAATAAGTCAGCTGGTCAGTCTGACTGCTATTAGATGAAATTAGATGAATTGCTGTGAGCCTTCTCACAGGCATTCATTGTCCCTAAATGAGTTATTTTAATGACTTCATTAAATGACCTCTCATAGTCCTTCAGAGTGAAATATCACCACAACCTTTGAATAGATCGCCATTCAATTAAATATAGCATTCTTACCCCTTTGTTAACATGTTAATATGTTAAACTAAGGTGGTGAAATATATATGCAAAACTTAAACTGCTAGACATCAGCATGTTAGCTTTGTTATTGTTAGCATGTAAATACGCTGACAGTAGCATTCTGCTCAGAGCACTGCTGTGCCAGAGTACAGTAGTAGAGTCTTAGTCTTGTTTGAGAGAAGAGAAACTGAACATCATCTCTCTCTGCAGGCTGTCAAATATTTATTCTCTGATTATTTACTTACTGTTCTTTCCTCTACACACATTCCACTTGTTTCTTATTATATTGTTACTGCTTCCACTTGTTGGATCAATCAATTAACATCAAATCCAAGGTTGATAAAGATTTTGGCATCATAAAGTTTGTGTTTTATTTTAGAGACCACAAAGCGTGGACAGATAATAATTACATTTTAGTCTTTAACATGTGTGGTTATCATAAAATAGAGGCAATACAGATTGATTGATTGATTGATTGATTGATTGATTGATTGATTGATTGATTGATTGATTGATTGATTGATTGATTGACAGTTTTATTACCATGTCATGCATATAAATATGCCCAGCACACATGGGCTTACAAGACACGGACAAGTACAGTGTATGCCTTTTTAAATAACAACAACAACAAGGACCAACAAGATTAAAGATTGAAAAAAAAAAAATATATATATATATATATTCAATAAATGTACAGGTAGTACATTTATTGAATAAATGTACTACCTGTATGTATATATATATATATATATATATATACATATAATCAGACAAAGTATTACTTGAACAGTCCCTCTTGCCTTCTTTTCCAGGCTTTTACCACAAAACTTGCAAAACATCAAAATGAAATAGACGTTCCATTTTTTGCTCATCAGAATGCCAAAATATTTCAGGATCCAGTCGAGCCACTTGTTGGAACATTAATTCTCTTAAATCCTCATAATGTGTTGTGGACAGTATAAAAGAGTGGCTTTCACTTTCCACTTTACCAAGATCACATAGCTCACATAATCAGTTTTTTCTCCTGGATGTTTCTGAATCAACCAACTTTAAGTGCTAGTGGAAGAATAGCAGCTCTCAGAAGTGTTGTTTTTCTTTACAGATTATGCCTTACTTTAACATAAGGATTTTTATTATTTTTACTTTGTTGCTGATCATATCTACTTTTCCACTTTTTCCAGCAAATACTGAGCAGTGATATCATCATCCTGACCATCACACGCTGCATCGCCATTGTCTATATCTACTTCCAGTTCCAGAACCTGAGACAACTTGGATCCAAATATATTCTAGGTATTTGTTTAAATGAACGCACAAGATAAGTCTGAGAGAGCTTTTGTTGGTGTCACACAGGGAGAAGATAACCTAACCAAAGCATAACTACTTTATCCACTCTCTTGCAGGCATTGCTGGCCTTTTCACCATATTCTCCAGCTTTGTGTTCAGCACTGTGGTGATTCACTTTCTCGATAAAGAGCTCACTGGTCTCAAGTAAGTGCATATTAATCATTTCATTCTACCATTTCCTCTGTTAGAAACTCCAGTGGTTCATTGCTCTGTTCTGTCTTTCAGTGAGGCTCTGCCCTTCTTTCTGCTCCTCATCGACCTCTCCAAAGCGTGCGCTCTCGCTAAGTACGCCTTGAGCTCCAGTTCTCAGGTACGAAGAAATCTGATGTGAAACACCCCACATGAAATGAAATTCAGCAGTAGACTCGACTGTTTATTTTTACTGTAACGTTTCCAGGATGAAGTGAGGGACAACATTGCTCGTGGCATGGCAGTGCTGGGACCCACCTTCACTTTAGACGCCCTGGTGGAGTGCTTGGTTATTGGAGTGGGAACCATGTCAGGTACCTTACCACATTTTGAGCCACAGTCAAACAGCTTTCTTCAGGTTCAGTGTGATCAGGGAGTGTGGGTGAAGACAAACTCATTTAAATGTTATTCTTTCTTAAATCTTCTCACCTGATGCTAATCAGCCAATCAAATCCGTGCATTTGGATACACACAGAGAAAAGAGGAGAGACAGAGGTGGCAGATAAGAACTAAAACTAAGCATTTTATTTAAGAATCAAAGCTTTCTGTAATGCACTTTAATTTAAAATGCCATCTTTATTTGATATAAGAAAAGAACATTTATTTATCTTATTCTGTTTTAATTCTTATTTTATTATTTATATGAATCCCAGACATTGAGTGTAAATACTAATAAATGAATTCTACTGTATTTATTTGACAGTCTACAATCTAGCCACTAGACACAGATGCTGATGGAACTACAACGCTACTTCAAGCTACTGAAAAATAACACAGACATTATGATGTTCTGGATTGAATACCCCTCGTCTATATTAGCCAAATTTATATGTTGTTGAAAAACATCGATCACATTTCACAGAACTTTTAACGTGTTGGATATTTTAACTGCCCTACCCTAAACTGCCCTCAAGCTGAAATGATATCACATGTGTTCAGATTACGAATCAGTTTGTTTCAAGCATATCATCCCACTGCTGCCAGCAAATACATTATTTGGTCATGTCTATTCAATCACACTTATTAGCAGATGATGACACCAATTAACAGTTTGACAGCATTCTGGCCTCTGCTTATGTGAGTCCTCACAGGTCTCTTGTTTCTTCCAGGTGTTCGACAGCTGGAAATCATGTGCTGCTTTGGCTGCATGTCTGTCTTGGCAAACTACTTTGTGTTCATGACATTCTTCCCTGCATGTGTCTCACTGGTGCTGGAGGTAAGAGTTCTATGTGTGTGTGTGTGTGTGTGTGTGTGTGTGTGTGTGTGTGTGTGGTAATGGCATTTAGATTGATGGTGATGTGTCTGTTCCCATAGCTGTCCCGTGAGAGTCAGGAGGGCCATCCTATTTGGCAGCTGAGCCATTTCTCCAGAGTGATGGAGGAAGAGGAGGACAACAAACCCAACCCCGTCACCCAGAGAGTCAAAATGATCATGGTAACACCTCACATACTTTCTTTACTTTCTTCCACTGTCTTCTATCTTATATCGTATATGAGTGTGACTTGTCCACTCTGCTTTGTGTGCAGTCTCTGGGTCTGGTAATGGTTCACGCCCATAGCCGGTGGATCGCTGAGCCCTTGTCCAACACCACAGTGGGCATGCCACAGGTTGGCATGGAGCTGGACAACCTGTCCCCCAGGAGGATCGAGCCAGAGAAACCCCTCTGGCACTTCTACCTGACTAGGTTAGCACACACTTCTGTTAGGCTTGTTTCAATTTAAACTATGGATACTAGGACATACTAGGACATGAAAGGGTTTGGATGGATTTGTAAGACCTCAATGTGGTGATGTTATCCTAGACATTACAGTGGAGGATTTCTGAACTTTAGATCTACAAATCAATGATTAGGTTGTGAACATGTGATTTAAGAGGAGTGGACAACTAACAACCAGCTCAGATATCTACAACGAAATGCCTTAACAGCTCAGTGTCACCCCTGATTGGTCAAACAGATGTGGCGTTATGTCTTAACTACGTGTAAACACAATATGTGTAAAAATGTGTAAAAATGGTGACATATGTCCTGTTGTCACATTTTCAGTCTCTGATTCTTTGTGGTTTGTAAGTATAAAGTGAAGAAGCAACCTGAACCTTTGCCCTGCATGTCTCAAAGGTTCAGGTTGCTGAAGGTCCAGGTTAAGTCTCTTTAGGCCTAAGAGAAAAACAGTTTCAGGGTATGTCCACATAATCTTGTTACATTTGTAGACAACAACAGCTTCTTTCTCCACCTGAGACTGTCAGAGTGTGACAGGGTCCCCACAGATCCTTAAAAAAGTCTTCGAATGTCTGGAACTGTAGGAGTTATGGTATGAAATTTGATTTGAGTGTAATTATATTTGTTCAGTTTATGTTATTTATCATTATTATCATTATTTTCGGATTATTTAACATAAACCAACCAATCGACTTATTAATGAAAGTAAAAACTAATCAGCAGTTGGAACTATAATGAAACTAATCATTAGTTACAGTCCTATCTCAATGACTTTAATATGAGCTCCATTACAACCCACTACAACAGTAAAACCTGCTTTTATATTATTATATGTCCCAGCCACAGTATTATTTTTTCCTTAAAGAGGTTTTAAGAAGGTCTTAAAAGTCATTAAATGTGTTCTTTAAAATGTGCAGATACCCCGTGTTGGTGTTTCAGCGTGTTTGGGGTGAACTGAGGGACAGGGGTCTGTGTGGCAGTATAGTCAAGAAGATATGCTTAATTCATCCCTTTTTCTGTGATGACTCATTTTAAATGTCAGTATAACTAGACCCATGCTGCTTTTCATCATTTTTTCGGCATGCCATCTTTTACTATCTTATCCTTTAAAAAAAAACAACTTTATTGAGCATCAATGATACATAGCCATAAACACATATTTTCTTCAGTGTATACACACATTTAACAACTCATCCACCCACCTGCCCAAACCCATCTAAAACACTCAATGAATATAATGTAACATCAAACGTCATATGACTTGTTTCCCTATTCTCCTGCAGGATGATAACTATGGACATAGAGCAGGTGATCTGTCTGGCCTTGGCCCTGCTGCTGGCCATCAAGTACATCTTCTTCGAGCAGGTTGAGATGGAGTCTACGTTGTCACTGAAGAACCCCATCACTATGTCCGCCCCCGCCCTGACACCACGACGCCCCGCTGAGACCTGCTGCAGGAAAGAGCCCGCTGCTCCCCGAACCCTCGCCCCCACGACCCAGAGCGTTGCCGACCCCGCCCCAGCCATCAAGAAAGAGAGGGGTACGTCGAGGCTCAGTTTGTAGGCTGTTTTTTGATTGTGTTCTTCTAATAGCACTAGTACTTATATATGCTTCAACTTGTTCCCCTAGATGAGGTTATCCGTCCCCTGCCTGCTCCAGCTACTGATCCCCAGCCAAAGAGTTTCTTTGTCGTGGGGGAGGAAGAAAAAGAGCTAAAGTCCGACACCACTCAACCAATCCTCCCCCCAACACCCAGAGACCTGGACAAATGTGTGGCCATCCTCAGCAACCCTGAGGTAACACACACACACACACACACACACACACACACTCAACTAACATTCTTCCCAGGTGGCCGAATGGTTACGTCACCTCAGCCTACTTGGGTCATGTCCCACCAATAAGTCTGCAGGATTTAAGGCAGTTGTGTGATTTAACTGAGCTGTAATGAGCTTAATCACTCCACTCTCTCTTTGAGGATGAACCAATTAGAGCATGACGCCAGTAGAAAAGAGACTTGCACTGATTCCACCGGCTTCTCGCGACCTCACATCCACTCAGGTTCACAGCCAGAGACATGAACTGTGAGATGTGGACAGAGATGAATCTTGAGAGTTTTTTTTAGGACAGTTTGAACCTATAATCTTCATAAAACATAGGATAATAATTGTTGTCACCATATGATTGTGTGTCCTACAGCTGGGGCCTCGTTTCCTAAGTGACGCCGAGGTGATGGTGCTGGTCAACTCCAAACACATCCCCGCCTACAAACTAGAGGCCATGATGGAGAGACCAGAGAGAGGAGTGGCCATACGCAGACAGATTATATCAGCAAAGCTTCCTTCTCCCTCTGCACTCTCCTCCCTGCCGTACACCGACTACGACTACTCCAAGGTGTGGACTCATTCAAACACACGCACACACACACGACACAAACTGAAGTCTGCTTTTACATTGTTGTAAATGTTTCTTTTCTCCAGGTTATTGGCACCTGCTGTGAGAATGTGATTGGCTACATGCCTGTTCCAGTGGGCGTGGCCGGACCGCTGCATCTGGATGGGAAGCAGTTTCAGGTTCCCATGGCAACCACCGAGGGCTGTTTAGTTGCCAGCACCAACCGGGGATGTCGAGCAATCGCTGTGAGTGTCAGTTATGTTGTGTTCCTAAGAAACTGAAGTCTTATAGGTAGTATCAGGGTGGACAAAATAATGGAATCACCCAACATCCAACCCTACTAAGCAGTAGATTATTTCCTTTCAGAATGTATGGCTGGTTTCTTTTAACCATGATCCCCATCTTTCTCTAATACTAACCATGTTTTTGTTCTTAAATCTAACAAACTTTAGTGTTTTCACTATCTGGCCCTTTTCTAGTGATTCAGACTCTTTACTGTTGCTGTGAACAGTCTTTTTGTCATGGCATCATGTAGTAACATGTAATCTATCTGACTTGTGTTTCTCCCTGTTTGCTGTAGCTGTCAGGTGGAGCCAGCAGTCGTATCCTAGCTGATAGCATGACTCGAGGACCCGTAGTGAGGCTGCCCTCTGCCTGCCAAGCTGCTGAAGTCAGGGCCTGGCTGGAGAGCACCGACGGTTTCCAGGAAATCAAAGAGGCTTTTGACAACACCAGCAGGTAAACATGACACCTGACACGGACACAAGTAGAATTCAAAGTCTTGTTGTCTGGACTCCATATTGCTTCTGTGTGAAAGATTCAAGCGTGTGGTTGCTGTTGGCAGGTTTGCTCGGCTCCAGAAGCTGCTCGTTGGTCTAGCTGGGAGAAATCTGTACATACGCTTCCATTCCAAGACAGGAGATGCAATGGGGATGAACATGATCTCTAAGGTAACTGATTTATAAAGTGTGTGCATGTGTTTGTCATTGACTGTATATAAAGATACATGTCATGACTGCTCCCCAAAAGTGAAGCCAAAACATCTGGATCGCCCCCTAGTGGCAGGCTGCATTATAGGTCATAAGTCCCGCCCCCTCCATGTTAGCGAATGGGACATAAACCAAGCTAAAACATTTAAGTACAAGTCAAATTATTTTCCCCAAAAATGGTTTCTGTTTTATTTTAGGTAATCACGTTATTTAGGTTATCACGTCTGTGTTTGTTCAAGTGATGACAGCAGCTTGACCGAATGATGCACGTTATCACATTATAGAACAGTGAAAAATTGTAAGACATGTACTGTCAATGTGTGTCATGTATGATAATTAACACAGCATCTGCCTTCAGGGTACAGAACAGGCTTTGAATAGACTGCAGCACCACTTCCCAGAGATGCAGCTCGTGGCTGTCAGTGGGAACTACTGCACCGACAAGAAACCAGCTGCTATCAACTGGATTGAAGGAAGGGGCAAGTCTGCAGTCTGTGAGGCCACCATCCCCGCTAAAGTGGTCAGAGAGGTAGGCACAGCCAGGACTGAGAGTACAGCTTTTTATTGATGACTTTTTTCAGACTTTGTGAGGTTTTTGCTGACATTTACTACCTATTCCATTGTTTAAATCTGTGATCTTGTGTCCAGTAACAGAAATCTGTATTATTGGAAACGTGTCAATGACAGTACCGGTGTTCTTTTAGTAATTCTGCAAGTTTCCCATGTCTCATGTCGGCCCTGTTTTATGAGCAAACACATTTATAGTCCTCGTCCCTGTCCTGCAGGTTTTGAAGACCACAACAGCAGCTCTAGTGGACGTGAACATCAATAAAAACTTGGTTGGCTCAGCCATGGCCGGCAGCATTGGTGGGTTCAACGCTCACTCAGCCAACCTGGTTGCAGCCTTGTATATCGCCTGTGGACAGGTACAGCACTGACAGTTCTCAGGAAAGGTTTATTTCAGTTTGATGTTGTGTTTCATGTGTTAATGTGTGTGTACTGTGTGTGTGTGACCTCCAGGATCCAGCTCAGTCAGTGGGCAGCAGTAACTGCATCACCCTGATGGAGGCGTCTGGACCAACAGGGGAGGACCTGTACATCAGCTGCACCATGCCCTCTATAGAGCTGGGCACTGTGGGAGGGGGGACCAACCTGCCCCCTCAACAAGCCTGCCTCCAGGTACACACACACACACACACACACACACACACACACACACACATACACAGATACTCACACACACACACACACACTCACACACACACACACACACACACACACACACACATACACACCCATGTCAGATAAATACAAAATAAATCCTGTTGGAATTGTTATTTTAAATGTTGAATATAGACAGAAACATATTTAGCTTTGTTGATACTGAACGTGAAACCATGTTTTCTTCCTCTTGCAGATGCTGGGTGTGCAGGGAGCCAGTCAGGACTGTCCAGGGGAGAACGCCAGGCAGCTGGCGAGGGTGGTGTGTGCCACCGTGCTGGCTGGAGAGCTCTCACTGATGGCTGCTCTGGCAGCTGGCCACCTGGTCAAGAGTCACATGACACACAACAGGTAAGAGTCAGTGACTTTCATTTATACTCTGCTACTCTGCTGAACAGATAGAGACATTGAGTCAAATTCATAATATCAGCTTATGAGAAGCACCAGATGCTGCCACATTAAAACACAAGTAATAAGGTATATTTGAAATCAGGAAAAAACATAACATTTAAGTAAATAAATGTTTTTTATGCTGATTGCCACAGGTAGGCAGTAATTCTGTATCTGTAGGACAAATATGCTTACCAAGGAGGAACAATAATCTTCCCCTCCACAGAGAAGACATTATTTATTCATGACATCAGAGGGTTCTATCAGCTGGTCCCTTTTGTCAGTTATTTTAATTAAATGTTTCAGTAATAAAAAATAATTCAAATAATTAATTCAAAAAGTGATTCATTGCAATTTGTTTATATTTATTGTCACATGTACATATCATTTTTAAATTGAGGTCATTTGCATCATGCCTTTCAAGGTTTCAGACAACAGTACTTAAACTGAGAGACACTATAATCCTTGTGAATAATGTGCAAATAGCTTCATTAAGAATATTCATGTTGCAGACACAGAGTCAGTAGTCCTCGTGGTCTGTGCCTGACACAGATGCTGGTAGTGTTCACTGCAGGAAGACACACGCATATCATACACATGTGGATTAAACTGGTTAAGTCTTATTCAGCAATGCTCTTTTGCTTCGTGAATGAGCCGGCTCACTGAACATTCAGTCTAGTTTATCTTTACTTTTAAAGAGATGTATTCATGTAAATTTGATCATAGAATAAAAAGCCTTAGCCATTAAAGACATTGTCCCTGAAAGGCTTCTTCCATAACAAACTGTTCTGTCTGCAGATCTAAGGCGGACCTACAGGTGACTCCAGGAACATGCACTAAGAAAGCCTCCTGAGAGCCAGAGAGCAGCTTGGCTTCCCTCAGTGAGCCCAGGTCACTGGCCAGACCAGCATACCCAGGAAGATAAATATGGACTGATCTGAAAGGGACTAATCATTCATCAATGGAAGCAGACCTCAGACTTCTGCCAAGTGCTTTCAAAGAGACACAGGAGTGTCATTGATCAGTCACTATGCTGTAAATGAACATGATCCATACAAGCCAATCAGACTATTCATTTTCTGTAACTCTTTGTATTTTATGGAGCTGATTTTGAGCAGTTAATTACAGATTTCTTTTATTTCCCCGGTAACAATGCTGTGAGCTCTTTGGGTTCAAATGAAACATTTCTGCTTTCATGTTGCCAAATGGAGCATGCTTAACATAGAAGCAATTCTAGCTAAATGCTAAGTGTTTCTGATTGTTGAATGTGTGTAGCTATACATGGGAGCTGAAGAACAGTGCTGTTTATAAGTGATTCTGAGAAAAATGATTTCTTCATCAAAGAAGTTTGTTATGGACTTATAGTGTCCACAACAGCTGAGCAGACAAGTCCTGGTTCAACCACTAGAGGAAAGACAAACATGACTGACTTAAGGAATTAATAAATTAATTTATCAGTGAATTATTGTTTGGATCCAAAAGACACTTTAAAACTAGCACTTGCCAGCCTTACTTAAAGGCTGCTCTATCTCCTGTATGTACAGAACAGTGTGGACATAACCAATGCTTGTGTCCTTTAAAAAGGGAGGATGAATCTAATTCAGGTGTCTGCACTGCTGAACCACACAACAAATCATTCACTCATGAATTTTGAGACTATTTTTTTTATAATATTCATAAAGAAACTACAGAAATGCCTCAGCTGACCTCTGTACTGCACTTTCAGCACCAAAGAAAAAGGACTGAAGGACAACAGCAGTGTTTTGCATGTTTTAAACCATTTACTTCAAATGTGTGTTATGTATGGAAAAAGGCTTGCAGAGACTTGCAGTTTGCTTGAGTCAGGTACTGTAATCCATCACAGTGACCATCATGTCTTTCTCTATTCAATCCTGTTGACACTGCAGATGCAAGGACAGACATTTCTAATCAGTCTGCATTTTATACTGCGTTGCCAATGCATGGTATGTGCAGCTTAACTCATCTCATATACTACTCATGTAAAGTACTGCAGATGTGGTGTGGGTGAAGGTAAAATGAATTCAATTATAATGAGTCCTCCTGTTGCACCAGGGGCAAATATTTTGGATATGTTTTGTAATAAACACAAAGGTACTTTATAATGACAGATTGTACTGTTTTGATTTGTGCTTGATTTGCAAAAATGTATTTAAAAGTTGATCTGAAGCTAATATGATGCTTCAAATCTACATCTTCTATGTTTCAACGTTAGTGTTTTTAGTACCAAAGTCTTTTTGTTACTATACTTCCACCACAGCTCAACAGGGAAACACTAAGAGGGAATTTGATGCTAAAAACACTAAATGTGTCAGATATCACTTGATATGACTAACTCACACTGATGAAGCTGAAGTTCTACTGACCTATAACTATAGTTATACATCATATTTTGCTGTGCTCCATCCTTTTCCTCATCTCTAGAGGCATGGCTTTACTGATGCTCTCTTCATTCCACATCTGGATCCAATGAGCCACTGAGATGCAAAACATCTGTACCTGTCTGTTCCCTCTACCATAGAAATAGTTGACACACATTTCCAGTCAAGATTCAGGCATTTACTGATTAATCATATAATCATATAAGTCATTTACAATGATGATCAATTAAACATGTCATTAATGAGTACGAATATACATGAAACAATATTTCAATCTCAGCTTTTACTCATTGTATTGCTTGAATAATAACAAATATAATAAAACTTTTTTTCAAATCCTATCTGGGAAAGTTTCCTGTTGGAATTAAATAAATCTCATTTAGCATGTTTATGTCATCATAAACTATTAATCTTTTTTTAAAAAAAACTCAAAATATAATCTTTCCTAAACATAGTACATTTACACAAAATCTACACTCAGCTTGAGGATATGTGACATTTTCCCCACAAGCAGACATGTTGAAATAACAAACTTTAATTAAATACAGTTATTTCTCAGTAACATACCGTTCTTCGAATGCTGAATCAGTGTTTTACACTGAAACACATGGATTGGGGGTCACCTTACAGCAGTTTGTACTTCTCAGAACATAAAACCATCTTCAGGATAAGTAAACACACTGCTGGCCTTGACACTGAAGAACTAAGTTCATGACAGTGGGCAGTTGATCCTGAGTTTACTCCTGTGAAGCTTCCACATGTGTCTGTATCACGTGAAAACTGCAGGCATCTGATGTGATGATTCCATGTGGCATGCTTTGTTTCAACTGTTCATAGATTATTAATTACATTTATTAATACAAGCATTGAGGACACAATATTATGAGCTTTGTTAAACATGATCAGATGGATAACAGACCCTCAGTAACACAAAGAGGCCAACTAAACCAGAGTCCCACACTCTGGCCCCAGTGAACCACTCTGAGGGCTTTTATTCAAATTTCATCAACTAAGTATTATGTTTACCTTACATATACATTAACATTAGTCAGGTTTATATTGTGAATGTGTGGTAATGAAATGTAGACTTTTAAAACCAGTTGCATTTACTGAATTTAATGAAAACAAAGTCTATAATTGGAGGGACTGAAACATATTGAGAAACACTAACACTATAATATATAGTCCTTTGTAGTAAATGAACCATACATTAAGATAAAAAACATTGAGGTCTTCTGAAGTGAAGTGGATAGAATCCTGCAGAAGGCTCAGTGTGACATTTCATCTCACCCTGGTGAACATAGGATCACTGCTTAAGCACAGATCAATCTAATCAATGACTGACAGTTGCAGGTTAGTGAAAGGTTCACTTCCAATGAGATTATGCAGCTTTGACCCTCCCTCCTCCTCCACGTCTTGTCCAATGGATTTCCTCAGCAGAGGTCTCAGTCAGAAATCCTCCACTGATCTCTCAGTGCATGGCCCTCACCAGAGAAGCTGCCAGCCAATCAGATACTGGCTCAACACATCTCACCAGCTGTGAGTCCACTGATTGGCTGGTCCCCCGGTAGGACGGCTGTAGGGCAGATTCATGAATATTGTCAGGTGTTGGCTGACACACACATCCCTATTCTCTTTTTCAGCACTGAGTTTACATGAGTTAGTACAAGTTTATATCTTAATAACATAGCTTGGATTCATGCAGCCTGTTGCAGTGCTGTAATTAAGAATGGAAGGAATATACAAGAATGAGCAGTATCTTATACATGACTTAAGAGGAAAATGCTGCTAGAACTCTGGATTGATTACTGTGTTATTCAGCAAGTATTCCTCACATTGTTGATGTAATAATAGTAGAAAATGTATAATAGTTGATGTTTAGTTGAGGCTTTACATGACTTCAATATGTTTGTTGCAGTTCAGATATACTGAATGGTTGTGCTTTTAATGATGGCATAAATGATTACATCATTTAACATTTTAAGTGACTGTGTTACCACTGAGGCATGGACAACTTTTTTAATCAATAACATTGAATATTTATGATGAGAAAGCACATTAGAAATTGTTATACAGCAAAAAGCATCCCTGGTCATTATTTATAAAGAGATTAACAGTCAAAAACCCCACAAGTCCTTTATCTGCAGGGTGAGGGTATGATTTTATCAGATTTGATTGACAGTGTTCTGGCAATATAAACAAACAACCACACAACTGTCATTATATTCAGAGTTAAATGTGGCTAAATTCTTATGATATCACATTTTTCTGACTATCCCCGCCCACTTGAAAGAGAGGGGGGAAGAGCTCAGAGAATAAAAACACAAATCCAGATAATCTCTCAGTTTGAAAAACAACAATACAAAAATGATGTTATCACACCAGCTCCCATCAGTGATTGAAAGAAGCTGATGGAGAAAATAAGTTTTCAGAGCCTTTAAGGAAAGTAGTATTTATGTAAAACATCTGTCTGGGAGTTAAATAGCCTGGATATAAATCAGATAGAGGACAGAGTAACAGTCAAGGCTGATGACATCACAGGGGCCTTAAGGTTGGTCCTGCCTTATTATCTACAGTGAAAATGTCAAAATCTTGTTTTACCAGACCTTTATTATTTTAGTTTTATGCTAACATGCTGCATAGTCATAAATTAATTTGTGCCTAATCAACTTTTTACACAGCAAATATGGATCAAGATATGTATTATCATAGAAAACCTGTATGCAGTATATAGAACAGCAGGTTATAATGAGCGCTGGGGGACCTTGAAACAGGATAATCTGACCATGAAAAGATAGATATCACTAGAGTGACCTTTAAGTCAACAAATATGTTGTTAATAAATGACCACAAATTTTTCATATGAAGAAAAAATTATTGAAACAATGACTCATTGAGAAGGACTAACAGCTCTGCCATAATTCTTTCCTTTGTAAAGACCATAATGCTCTGTTGTGGCTGTGGTTAAATTAAAACTGGATTATATTTTGACCTGCTTCTGTCTTTAATGTGTTGTCACATGTCTCTGCTTGCTGCCTAAAGTAGGTGTGTTAAAATGCTGGCGAGGCTGGGCTCCTGTAGCTTGGCTGGCTCTTTTAAGCTCTGTATACTGTATATCCTTGCAGACAGTTATATATCTCTGTCTATAACGTCAATGAACATTTTAGGAAGCAGTATGCCTGTATGAGAATACTCGTGGATTTTATAGTTTTATTTAGATATGATGTGTGGGCTGACGGTTATCATTAACCCCTTAGTATCCAGTGTCCCCTTTTATTTCCTCTTAAGTAGCTTTAAGGTTAGACAAATCATCTTATTCAGTATCACATGTACAATATATCTCGGCTCTATGATATTTACACTGAGGGAAATATTAAAACCTGACATTCCTGCTTTTTATGGCTGCAACTTTCCATCACAATATTCTAGACTCACATCTCATAAATTCTCAGACTGACAAGACAGGATTAGGATGAGTTTTCATTTTGTTTCTTTTGGACAGAGGTGATTTTGATTAAAAGTATTCAGAACAAATTCTTATTATTGTAAGTTTTGATATTAGATTGTACTTCTTACCCCATCAGTACTGGATTCAAAGTTATACTTTACTTTAATATTAATTATGTGTATGTGTCTTTTGAACAAGTTGAGTGGAATAGACCTGAGAGGATTATATGACAGAGTTTACTACTGAATTGATGAACTCATTTTTCTGTAATAAAAAAACAACAAAAAACAAACTAATTCTGACATTGGATAACAGCCTAATTAATGCACCTGTTGTGACAGTGAGCCTGAGATATTCATACATTTGTTAGTATTGTTCTTCATCTGAAAAAATACAGAAGTTCATCCTTAATAAAAGTGGGCACTCTTTAGCTTAGGACATTTACTACTAAATAATTCATATTAAATTTGAAGGTAATAATGAATCTTATAGTTATAATTGGTCAATTTCACATTCATAAGGCAAGATTCTCTAACATAGATATATATGTGGTTGAATTTAATATGCACATGGATGATTTAAGTACTTTAAGTTATGACAAACAGGAAAAATCTATGTACATTGATATATCATAAAAGATTATTGTCTCTGTCCCCTGACTGATTTGTTATCCTTTACTGTAATTATTATCTACTTATTGTTTTTGTATATCATTATTATATTGTTAAATTGTATGGATTTAGTGTTAAATATTTGTTTCATTTATTTCATCTATTTCTTGTATTTTATTTACTTGACACATACCTATGATTATTACAATATTTTGAATTTCACACTAACGCACATTTCTATTTCAATGCTGACACACTCCGGTACAGCAGGGGGCAGCGTGCACCTCTAACGTTAGTTTGATATTCACAAGAGGAAGAAGACACAGAGGACACCGGTGTGTGTCAGTGTGTTGGTAGAACAGCAACATGCTCTTCTTCAGTAAAACATCATGTATTTATTCCAGTATATGTGTCCTGAAACACACACAGCTTAACATGGTGACTGCTCAGAGGTTCAGGAAGCTCTCTAACCAGGTACATGATGGCGGTTTAACGTTAGCTAAAGCCAGCTCACACTTTCACTAACTGCGCTGCTTGTTATATCAGACAGCTCTGCTAACTCTGTTTACTTCCATATTATTTCATGTTGTTACATTAGAAAGCTATGCTAACTCTGTTTACTTCCATATTATTTCATGTTGTTACATTAGAAAGCTATGCTAACTCTGTTTACTTCCATATTATTTCATGTTGTTATATCAAAAAGCTCTGCTAACTCTGTTTACTTCCATATTATTTCATGTTGTTACATTAGAAAGCTATGCTAACTCTGTTTACTTCCATATTATTTCATGTTGTTACATTAGAAAGCTATGCTAACTTTGTTTACTTCCATATTATTTCATGTTCCAGCTCAGAGGCTTGTCTCATATGACCGGTGTGTCAGATTAACTGGTGGCTGAATTAACTGGTGATAGCGGCAGATGTTTCGTGGGCGTGGCCTTTCAGGACCCCATGTCGACTAACCAGGAAATAAACATTCCAATTACTTCGCCTCTCTACCATATTCATTAGTCGGTGTCTTTTGAGACTTTACTAATGTTACAGACACAGTATTCTGGAACATTGATGTATGTGTCAACTAAAATACATGTAAATACTAGACCTCTCACTACGAACATTTCATTCGCTCTCTGGTCGTTTAAAAACAACACGTGTGGGAATCGAACCACCGACCACTATAACTATCTGCGTGTGAACCGGTGTCAACACTGTTACGCCACGAAGAAATCAAAGACGGAGAGGAGATAGTCACATGAAGATTGAACCGTAACAAATCCAGATCTAAAACATGAGTGCATCGTGATATTTTTTATTGCAACCATTTGATATAAAGCAGTCCAATATTTTTTTAAATAGGCTACTGGCTGGCTTTTTCACATTACATTATTTACTGCATCCAAAAGCAAATCTTTAAAAATGGGCAACACGCCAGCTGTGGTGTAGAAAACACATAAATGGAGTCTGAATTAACTGGTGATACTCTGCTGCATGATGTGCTGAATAGTGTTAAGAATATTGTTGTAATCGGAGATATAAATGTGTGCAGCTTTAATATAAAATATAATCAATGGTATACACATGGAACAAGTTAATCTGGGTAAATCACGCTTTGCCACAGCTGACTCCACGCTGCTTTCGTGTTGGGTGTGCACATACTCGAGACTGTTTGTTACACACTGTTAGACAGTCTCAACAGTTTTGACTTGACATCAGATTAATAATGATATTTAATATAAAATATGAGACCGAAAACAAGAACATTTTATTAGAGATTTATTGATGTTAAGTCGATGAATCTACTCCCGACGTTACTCCCACTTTTTTATTACTGGATCTGTTGGACTGGCACTATAGACACTGAGCAGTTAACACCAGACAAAACATGATTTCAGCATTATGACAGATGAATTAGCGCAACAGAATCCATGTTGAAGATTAATAGTAATTGTTAGGCCTTTCAACATACAGTATCAGCAGCATTATCAGTACGAAATCGCACAGCGTGGCTGCACAAAATTGGTCACAGTTACATCCACAGATAAACTTACAACAAACACTCAGAGTTGTGTCCTGTTAACCAAATGTATATGGACTGTTGTACCCCTGTAGTGGTTTTAGCTTTCCACACCTGCACGTACAATTTATTCAATTTCTGTGGCTGTTTGTAAACATCAAATTAACAGTCACGTCTTTTGATTAACAGGTGTGCTGAATTGATTGAAAATATCACTGTGATGAGAGATAAATGTCTATATAGCCTTTCATATAACACATGTTTGATGGTAAATAACATTACAGATGTTGTGTCACAAGTTAATCTGGGCGTTACGCTATCACAATTTAACACGGCTAACAGCTAACCCCACACCACGTTCGTGCTGAACACATACATACCTCAGTGTACGTTTCATTTATAGGCTGAGGGACAGTAGAAGCAATTCTTAGGTCGATTTCACATTAGATTCATGACGGAATATGAGATTGACAACAGGAACATTTTTAACTGATTTAATGCTAGTGATGTTAACAGTATTTTGACCAGGCATCGACACAGTCACCTATCACCAGTTAATTCAGCCACCAGTTAATCTGACACACCGGGCTTCCTCTGTTAAATAAACACACCTACCAGCCTCAATATAAAGTAAGTTTGCTTCCTGTTGCATTCAGAAGAGCTTTTATGGGCTTTACCACTTCATCTAACATAACTGAAAATAAATGAGTAGTTTACACAGTACCAGCAAACTACATGGCTTTTAGTAAACGGTGTAACATGAGCCGCTCTCTGTCCTCTGAATCTGTTAAAGATGGGAGAGTATTTGTTATCCTACGTTTGTACTTTATAAACATATGGTGATATTAGATCTTCCTTTGCCGGAAGTGACATAATATATAGCCAACAGCAAATTAACCAGTAACTTTTTTGCAGTGAAATGAAGAAATATTATAGAAATAACCCCTCATTTAAATTTATTGAATCAGCTGTTTGTCGTCCATGGTGAGCGACAGGCAACAGGTAAACAGACAGGCAGCCTCTAGTGGCCATTCGAGGAACTGCAGTTTTTGGAAGCTGAGGATGTGGGAAACAGCAGGGTTTAGATGAAGGTTGTTGTCCAGAGTGCAGGGACGGACTGGGACAATGATTCAGGCCGGGAATTTGGCTCCATTCCAGGCCACTCTTTTTATGCAGACATCATATATATATTATGATAAAATTATTTTAATTGTTATGTTTTATAACATATTTCCAATAAAATAAAAGTAAATTGCAAGAATCCTATATCACACAAATAGAACAACACACGTCTATCTGTTTGTGTAGGTGTCACATACGTTTCAACTAATGAGGATCAAATACAATTTCCAACAATTAATTAGTTTTTATTTTAATTTCAGTTTGCCCAATAGTTAAGATGCTAGCTTTTTTTTTAAAGGGATTTTCTCTTGAATTCTGTGTATAAACTCAACACAAGCCTGCAGCTACTTTTTCACTAATTGATTCTTTTGTAGAAACTCATGTTAATGTATATATAACTATTTGTTACCAAATCACACATTTCTTTCCAGGACACATCCCAGGAAATGATAAAGAAATGATGGATAATATAGTAATGGCTTCCTGATGTATGGTGTGTGTGTGTGTGTGTGTGTGTGTGTGTGTGTGTGTGTGTGTGTGTGTGTGTGTGTGTGTGTGTGTGTGTGTGTGTGTGTGTGTGTGGTTTGTGTCTCAGTGGGTAGAGAGCAGAGGTGATGCTGACAGGTGGAGGAGAAACATCTATCTGACATCACCCAAACTAGAAGAAGCCACCTTGGTGCAGATCAGGTAACCTGCAGTTATCGCTCTCTTTAAAAATAAGCTCTACTAGCCTGTGATGAACACTTATCAGTAATTCTGTGTCTCTGTGTGAAAGCGAGCTGACAGAGGCAGCCTATGAGAAGCTGGCTGATGAGACGCTGGACGCTCTGGCTGTTTACTTTGAAGACCTGATGGAGGAACCGTTCACTGGAACAGACTTTGATGTTGTCATCTCTGTAAGTCAGTCAGTCTGTTCTCTGTCATGTTGGAACATCTCTGATCTCACTGTGTACTGTTAGTATCAACTCATGATGCATTTGAAACAAAGCAGCAGGCTCATTATCACATCTGGACAGCTCCAAAAACAGTTTAATTTCCACATTATGTGTGTGCTAATTAGTGCTGCATGATTAATCTAATCGCAATCGTGATATCAGCCAGTGCAATTATATAATCGCAAAAGAGACTTTTAATAGCAAAATAGACATTCAAACTAAGTCTCTGTGTAGTCAGTGAAGTGTGCAGTGCATAGTCACATGACTTGCTGGTGTGCAGACCACAGACCAGGTGCTAATAGAAGCTAACAAGCAGCTGACACTGAACTGGTAGCCAAAAAAAATGCAACCTCTGCTATATGGTAATATTTTGGATTCAAGCTCAGCGACATTGATCAGAAAGAAGTACTCTGCATCTCAAATGAGAGTCTCTACATCACGCAACAACACATTTATATCAGCAGCTTAAACAGCACAAAGTAAAATATGAATGCATCGCAGTAAAACGTTAACTAATAAAGAGACAACTCACAACCAGCCTGTAAACAAAACAAACCGACTCCATAATGTACTGATGGCAAGAGGGAATGCATTCTAGAGCTGGGCAATATGGACACAATCAAATATCACAATATACAATATTTTTTACTAAATACCTCGATATTGATATTGCTATAATATTAAAGGGATGACTATTGATGCTTTCTCAAAATATTTACACAATAAGATTTATGTTAAATAATCATCAGTAATGTGGATATAATGACGAAGTGGATTAAAGCCCTGTTTCCACTGCAAGAACTTCAGGGTAATTGTACGGGTCCGGGGCCGTTGGTGTGTGTCTCCATAGCAGGAAACTCCCCCGATGGACAATCTCCCGGAACTTTTACGGGGGATAAACAAGCCCCTCCTCGGGGTACTCCGTTCAGCCCCCAAAAACTCCGGGGTGGGGCTTGAGGTTTACTCGGTTCTGATTGGGTATACTCAATGCGGGATGTGGCGTCAAGAGAAAGCGCTGAAATAAGCAGCATTTAAAAAACCCAGAAGAAGAACAGTAGTAGAAAGCGTCTACACCGCCGGCAAAAAAAGGTGATAGCGTCCACTGCCATGTACACCTCAGCTCCCTCCATGTGTACCTCCTTGTTGTCGTTTTCTTTGTTTTTTTGTTTAGTTTTTTCTTTATTGACAACAACACAGGAGTATACACAGGAATGATAAGTGTATACAACATTATTACTCAAACATACAATCATAAACACACCAGGAGGTTAAAGGGTGACAACAAGATAAAGAAAGAAGAAAGGAAATACTTATTCAATGAATATTTTGTAAAGCTTAAAGAGATCATATGTTTTAACAGCTTTTTTATTTTGTTGTTTAGCATACGCAGACAGTTCCAGAAAATTTAGCTTCTTGCCTGAAAATGTAGATTTGTGTATGTGAAATTTGGATAAAATAATTATCAACTGAATCAAGTAAAACTGGGAATTTAGTTTCTTATCAAATTCTGTGTAACCAAACAGAACATTTTCCAGCATAAATTAAACAGGGGTAAATATGATCACTGATGAAACGTGCCAGTTAACTCCAGAGTTGTCTGGTGTGTGGGCAAGACCAAAATAAATGAACCAAAGTTTCATTAACAGTCACAGTAGGTACAGTTCACATCAATGTCCTTTTTCAGCCTCTTTATATAATGATGAGTTGGGTCAAATCTGTGAAGCATTTTAAAGGATATCTCTTTGATCTTGTTAGTTAAATAAAACGTATGAGGTAATAGCCAGACTTTTTCCCAGTTAATATCTCAGACAAAGGTAGACCAGTAAGATAAAGCAGAGGGTGTACTCACAATGTTCTGTTGAAACAGTTATTCTTATTCTTGTTATTACATGTGAAACTTTTCCAACAGCTGTTTCAGTTACGTCTAATAATATGGGGAGGTTGTTGTTTACATTAAGTTTTTTAAAAAGTGAGATAATACCCGAAGGCACAGCATCAAAAACAATAGAAAAATCCTTTGCTGTCACAGTGATTCCATAGAGTTGCATAAAGGTGAAGTCCAAGAAATGAAGGCAGCCTTTACTGTATTCATTCATTAACACTGATTTTTTTGCGCTTTTTCCAAACAAAGTCAAATAAAATGTTGTCTATTGTGTTACAAACACGACTCTCTACTCCTAGTGATAAGGCAGCAAATGTTAACCTTGATATTCCTTCGGCCTTTGAAAGGAGTATAAAAGCTTTTTTGTTTTTATCAATTATTGAAGTGAAGTTATTAGAAAACCTTTGGGATTCATTTTGATAAGTAACTTATCACCTAGATAAGTAACAGAACTCTTTATTGGAATATTGGAAATTGAATCAACACAACACTATTTAACAGCTAATAATTCACATTTTTTGAGATTTAAACGGAGACTAAATGCTTTAGTAAATTGTTCTATAATATCAATAGCTAAAGGTACTTGAGAGCTGTCTTTTAGAAACAGGGTCGTGTCATCTGCCAGTTGACTAATTACAATACTTCTGTCAGCAATAGTCTGTCTAAGACAAGTCTGATACTTGTTGGTAATGTGCCTGTTCATCATCAGTCAGTTCTTTTTTGATTCTCCTAGCAAGAATTAGGGCTAAAATTTTATAGTCATTATTTAAAAGACAAATCGGACGCCAGTTGTCGATGTAGAGAGGGTCTTTGTGTGGTTTAGGGATTAAGATAATCAAACCTGGTCATACTTGCAGGTAAGGTACTGGCAAGTAAGCCTTCATTAAATAATTGCAAAAGAAAGGGCGCCATCTGCTGGGAAAACAGTTTATAGAATTCATGATAATCCATCTGTTCCAGGGAATTAGTTATCTTTTAGAAGATGAATACAGTCACTGATTTCTGTTTGGGATAACGGGAGATCACACAAATCTGTATCTGACTCATCTAGATGAAAGGTATGTTGTAATGAATTCAGTGTCATTAGTATTCAGATGTATACAATCTTTTTGTAAAAAGTGGAACAAAAGTCGGATATCATTTTTGGGTCATCTGTCCTATTATCATTAATAATTAGTTCATTAATGCTGTTTAATTTTGCCTGATATTTCTCCAGATTGAAGAAATATGAAGAGCTTTGTTCTCCTTTTTCTAACCATTTTTTCCGAGATCTTCTGCCCTTCTCCTATAGATCATATCAAGTTTTTTTTTCTTGTAAATTATACAGTTTTATTTTGTCTTCTTCAGTTAAGGTGTCTGGTAAAGGTTGAGAGAGTAATGAAATATCAGTGTTAATGTTTTGTTCCTCTAGCTTCCGGATTTTAGCTAGATTGCTCCCAAAAGCTCTCAAATATTTCCCTGATCTATATTTAAATAGCTCCCAGTTTGAACCAAATGAATGATCTACTTTTGCCTTATTAAAGTTAAAATGTATTAACTGAGACATTTTCATCTTAACTACTTCATATGTAGGAAGGGTATTATTCAATTTCCAATATATCGCTTTGCAATTTTTAACAAAGTATATGGATATGGATAGCCTTATTGTTTAATTCTTAATGGACAAGGAACAATGTTTATTGTGACAGATTTTTGGAGACTAACCAAAAGTCTATAGGAGAAAGCCTTGTGTTTTCTTTATTGCTCCATGTGAATGTTACTGCATCTAGGAACTTAACTCCATATAGAAAACATGAGATTCATCATGTTAATAAACACTGAAAAACTAAAAATCTATTTTAAATACACCTAAAATATCATCAGCGTTCAAATTTTTTTATTGCTGATTAAATCAAACCGAATGAGTCATACGTCATATCTCAGTGAATCCATTAACACTATGTCTCATGACACCTCATGGCTTCCTGTTCTGTGACATTTCCTTTGTATCCCCTGAAATGAAATCATTATATCCATCAGCACATTGATTGTTAAACTCTTAAATGTTTTGTAGGTACAGAGGTAGAAGGATGTACACCTTGTTCTAAATAATTAGACTAGCAGAGCTCCTCTATGATCATTAAACTCTAGTGGAAATGTGTGTGTGTGTGTGTGTGTGTGTGTGTGTGTGTGTGTGTGTGTGTGTGTGTGTGTGTGTGTGTGTGTGTGTGTGTGTGTGTGTGTGTGTGTGTGTGTGTGTGTGTGTGTGTGTGTGTGTGTGTGTTGACTGATTGGCCAGCATGCCAATCTTGGCAGCTGACCCCCTTTCTGAACTGCCTGCAGTGACATATGGGGCCATAAACAACACACACACACACTACAGGATGGAGAGCTCTGACTGGGCTGGTTAGACAGGGGCAGGGTCGGTACTGCACACAGCAGGGGGCGCTGGAGTTAATGTGTAGGTAAATGGACTGTACTTATAAAGCGCTTTTCTAGTCAGTACGACCACTCAAAGTGCTTTTACATTACATCTCATTCACAAGGAATGATCAAGAAGCAGCACCCAACTCTTCGCTTTCTTTAAGGTTAACCCCCCCCCCCCATTTTTGTCTGATTTACCACAGACACTTATATGAAATATTAAAAAACAGCCTTCTCTCTGTCAGCTTCTTCATTAGTTGCCTTAGTCCTTATAAAACAGTGTGTATATTTGTGTTTTTAACTCTGTTCTCTTCTCTCCTGCAGGGTCTTGTTCAGTAATGTCACAATTTAACAATATAGAGAGCAGGGTCGGGTTGTTGTTGTTGTTGGGTTATGTATTTATGTTGTTAGAGTTTATACAGTCTGTCAATTCATTAATTAATCATTCAAAATTGGCGACTATTTTGACGATTGTTTCATTATTAGACACATTTATTTATTTATTTATTTATTTATATATATATATATATATGTATAAATCAAAAATCAGCATTCAAACATGTATTCATCATAATCTGTAAAATGTTCTCCTGGACCATAAAATACAAAATACAACATATATAAATATGTGTATAAAAATGTGTATCAGCTGCACAAACATTTTAAAAATGATGCATTTTATTTCCATGTTTGTATACTGTTGGTAACAGGAAAAATCCTGCTAAGAGAAATTTGTATAGGATGTTTTAACAACTCTCATTGTAAAAATGGGTCAAATTTGACCCTGAACAGTGTATAAGGGTTAATAATAATGACATTTAAGAAGTTGGGACTAGAGAATTATATTCTGGCAATCAATCAATCAATTAAAACCTGAAGAGTACGGTTTAGAACCTGCTCTATGTATAAAATGCCTTGAGATAACTTTGTTGTTATTTGGCGCTACACAAATAAAGATTGATTGATTGAATGTACAACAGCTTTTAACTTTTATAATAAATCACTTTTGGGATTGAAATGGTTTATTATATTCCAGGTATGACTGACATGTGTTGAAATGTGTTTCTTTGTTCTTTGTACAGAGTGGTGTACTGACAGTGAAGGTGGGCGGAGACCATGGGACCTACGTCATCAACAAACAGACACCAAACAAACAGATCTGGCTGTCGTCTCCAACCAGGTGAGACTGGAGAGCTGAACCACACAACCACACCCTCACACTGATGTGTGAGGAAACAAGCCAATCACATTCATCAGATTTATCCACATTTATCAAGGAAATACACGAATGTAAAAAAAAAAAAAAAAAAAAGCTTGTATAGTGGTGATCAGGCACCACACCTGCCCTCCTAGGACAAAGTGCCTCTACAACACTAACATCTGGCTGCAGCTGCCTCTTTTTGTCTCTGCTGTGCTTTAACACAGAGCAGTGCAGACTGTCACACATGGCTGTAGAGCTTCAGAGGCATTATGTGGACACAGCAGCTGTGTAGTGTGTGGACATTTTCAACTTTGTTTTCCTCTCCTAATTGTCCCCCTGTCGTTATTAGACAAACTGGGCCATGGCTAAAAAAAAAAACTTCCAAAAACCTCCCTATCCCACTAATGCATTGTATTTGTATTGTTTGTTGTATTATTTAGAGATTGTTTTATATATTTTTTATTTTTTTTATCACTTAAGATACATGTTTTATTTCCCCCTAGGGGGGTCAGTAAAGTTTCCTACCTACATGTTGTATATTAGAATATCCTCTTTAAGAATGAAAAGCATATTAAACAAACACTCGCTTATACGTGAATCTGCTACACTATGTCGTCCGTTTCTTTTGGCGACCAAGATCTCTGAAATGACACCAGCTCAGCAGCTTCTCTGTGGTCCTCTTGTTTTTGCAGTGGACCAAAACGCTACGGCTGGACGGGGAAAGGCTGGGTGTACAGTCACGATGGCATCAGCCTCCACCAGCTGCTTTCCAAAGAGTTTTCTCTCATCTTCAATACCAAGATGGACCTAACTGACCTGCCCTATTCCTGATGCAGCGGGCCTACCGGTGACTCCTGCCTACTGCTGTGATTCATGAAAACAAGCATCAGAGGAAGACAGAGCACAGCACTCATGTATAATTTATGAACAGAAGCCTTTAGGAGAGTAGTTTCATATATTGACACGTATCTATATTTGTTACCTGTTCTGTTATTATCAGTGTTATGTAATGATGTATGGAAATATTAATATTAAATATTGGAAAACTTGCAGATACACTTTAACAGTAGAATTCAGCCACTGAGCCACACACTCATTCACAGCCTTTATATATAGTGTGTCTCCCCCATGTCCTTAGTGTCCCACACTGTCCAATCAATGAACACATGACCCTCCTTCCACCGCAGCCAGCATTAACATGTTACCCCCAGCAACATGAGTTTGAGTTATATTTGAATGCTTTACAGTGCAGGTGACCGTTAAAACATTAGCTAGTTAAGATCTCAGCACAGTTCAATATAAACATGAGATCTGATCGGTATCCCAGCAACATCCATGTTAAAGTAAATACTGTACTTAGATGGCTAGAAGCTGTTAACTGCAACAGCTGTTTTCACAGTGGATATATTATATTTGAACTCATCCAATATCAGCCAAGTCTTAGTTAAGTTATATTTGACTTATTCAGCATTGATAGAGCACTCTGTCACACTTAAGTCACAGATGATGCGTCAGTAGTCAGAGAGCTTGTTTCTTTCAGCAAAGCACATCAGAAGTACATCTTATTGTTAGAAAACTATTTAACAGACAGCCTCATGATTGTGCTGAGTGACAGAACATTGAAGCACATTTCTGACAGATGTTAAGTTGTACAGCTGTAAGCTCTGTGATTGGCTCACCTAAATATGATGTCCTATCCAAACGTGTACATGGAACCTCAATCATTGATCTCTACAGCTGTTCTCCAGGGAGGTACCACCACTCCATACACCCAATACCAATCCTGTGAATGAATCAATAAAACTATTGGAATGTTCTCTTGTAATGTCCTGACTGGTGTGTTCAAGCCTGAGCTGAGTTATGTGCAGCTGACTGTGAAACTAAGAGTTATACATTGAATCAACCCAACCATATTTGTCCTAATATGATTGGCATAGAAAGCTATTAAACCACATTTACATACACACTGTGACAGTCCTTTATATTCAGGCTTGGTCTCAGCATGCAAAATGAAAACAACACTATTAAATGAGGTCATGCGTCATGTTAAAGGTATCAGAACACTGTGATATTTACAGCTTGTGATTTGTTGCTTTTTCTGTATTTTAAATGATGCAGAGAAATGATTCCTCATGAATATACTGTATTAGCATTGTCTGGTACTGTAATGTCATCTAAACATTAGTCTTAAATTCTACATATTGAAAACACTTCAGTTGCATCCATTAAAATTTTCAGTTTTGCATCAGTTTTTGTTTTTACACGAGGCTCACTAGTAATTCAATAATCAAAAATACAATATACATTTTAAGGCAAATATAAAATACTTTAATCCTAAAAAAAAAAAAGTGTGTATACCAAATCCTGAACCACAGATGTGTTTAGAAAGCATCAATAGTTGATCTGACTGATCAATAAATGTGATTAAACCTTGATTCATGTTTCAGAGAGCAGAGAGAGTGTATTTTTTAGCTTTTACACCAAAAAAATCTCCTATCACACAATATCATGTCCTATTTTACCTAAGACATGAAAATATAACATAGCAATAATGATGGAAATGTATTTTATGTAAAGTGATATTGTATAACCATTAGAGCCATCAGTCTTATTAAAACTATTAACTATTCATTTCACTAAAACACATGTCAATAGATACTGCTCAAATTTGACCCAGAACAGCCTCAATGGACAAACATTTGTAGCATCTATACAAAAGTAAAACATTTTAAAATATTTTCATTTGTGTGCATTGTGGGCCACTTTAGGAAAAAGTCATCAAATTTCAGATTAAAAGAACAACATTCGGGGTGTTAAATGTCAAAACTGCTCAGCTTTGACCCAAACAGTATGTAAGGGTTAATTACATCATTAGCACAACACAATACACCTGCAGTAGGAACCATTGGTCTGAAGGAAAGCAGTTCAGTACTGTGGAGGCTGAGTGTGGTTTCATTCTGCATGTCATAACTCAGGTGTTGCAGACAGGGTGCAGAACAATTTTGGACCAGTTACTGGTACTTTAATAAAGACTATTTCATAGGCTAATGTTATGCTAAACATGTAAAGTATTAACACTAAAAAACCTAAAGTGTCAGCAGGATTTTGTCATAAATGTAAATAGCATTTAAAATCTGTAAAAGGGTCACAGACAGCAGTTTATTCATCATGCCTGCAGACACCTGAGAGGAGCATGAAAAGAACATGTACGATGATAATAATAACAACAACAACAATCCCAAATATCACCATTATTGGATCAATATGTCAGCAGCTGCAGCAGCTAGGAGGGCAGTTTCACAAACTCCTCGTGACTCTGGCAGGAAATAAATACATTGTGTTTGTTGTTATCTGTTACTATTCTCAAGAACAGGATAAAAGTTTATCTGAAGGTGCTGAAAAAGACTAGCACAAGTAGTTGAAAATCCAATCAGAAAGACTTTTCAGGTGATCGCTCTTGTATTAGTGAGCTGACTGTGTGCATGTCCCCATCCACTTTAACCAATCTATGTGTTTGATGTTTGACTCAGTCTTTTAATAGAATGCAGTTCAGTCTCTCTCAGTAGTGAGAAATTAATCCTGTCAATTCAGAGGAAGTGAAGTCATCTGTCTCCATTCTGCCCCGGCTTACCTCTGCCTGTCATCACTGTCATCTCTTCAAACGTGGCTGTGTCGAGTGAAAACAGAAATAAGTCTGTAAGCTACCCACTGGACCTCATTAGAGATGATTCATTAGACGCAGATATGAACGTCACTCCATCTGCTTGTTGAAGTTGTCAACCCTGATATTAAGCCATACACCATTCTTGTGTGAGTGCAGAGAGAGCCTTATTATTAAGTGCTGATCAGAAGCTGTTAGTACAAAACTAAGATTCATGATTGTTAGTATTTGCATGATGTTTATGTGTTGGTGTTTTTGCTGAACCTCAGTTGTTAGAATTGACTTTTAACAAGACCTAGTAGAGCTACTTCCTAGCTCAGTCACTTCATACAATGATCACAATGACCATTTGATATTTACCTGTACTGTATACTATGTCTCTCAGCTGGCCTGGGAACGCCTCGGGATCCCCCGGGAAGAGCTGGACGAAGTGGCTGGGGAGAGGGAAGTCTGGGTTTCCCTGCTTAGGCTGCTGCCCTCGCAACCCGACCCCGGATAAGCGGAACACACAATACAATACAATACAATACAATACAATACAATACAATATACTTTATTGTCCCACTTAGGTAAATTTGTCTTGGACTCAGCAACTGCGTCATAAATGCCTTGACAGCCACAATGACAACAGACAAAACATCACCAGCCATACCATCACAACAACAATTACATAACAGTATTGCACATATCCCATAACATTGCACACAACACATACATACACGGTGTATGTATGTACTGTATATCTAATATATAATGATATGTATATACATATGTACAAAGGATACATAGACATGTAGATGGGACCCACAGAGCACAATAGTAAAACATCAGGGCTATAGCCGTCATGACATTAATATGGCTAGATTTTAAAATATATATTTTTAACATTTAGGACAAAATATGAATCCACATTACAAAAAGACCCAAACAATATAAAAGATAAGAAAGATGATGTGGATCGGGAACATTGGTACATTTTACTTTACAAAGTGTCCGTCCGTCCGTCTTCTTCCGGATGCAGCTTAAGGCTAAAGATTGTGCAATAATTTTATAGTGCTTTTATTATGGTGATCTTTTAGCATGTGTTTTTCCCATTGGTGTATCCACAGCTCTATGTTCCCACAGCTCTATGTTCCCACAGCTCTATGATCCCACAGCTCTATGTTCCCACAGCCCTATGTTCCCACAGCTCTATGTTCCCACAGCCCTATATTCCCACAGCTCTATGTTCCCACAGCTCTATGTTCCCACAGCTCTATGTTCCCACAGCCCTATTTTCCCACAGCCCTATGTTCCCACAGCCCTATCTTCCCACAGCCCTATATTCCCACAGCTCTATGTTCCCACAGCTCTATGTTCCCACAGCCCTATTTTCCCACAGCCCTATTTTCCCACAGCTCTATGTTCCCACAGCCCTATGTTCCCACAGCTCTATGTTCCCACAGCCCTATTTTCCCACAGCCCTATGTTCCCACAGCTCTATGTTCCCACAGCCCTATGTTCCCACAGCTCTATGTTCCCACAGCCCTATGTTCCCACAGCCCTATGTTTCCACAGCTCTATGTTCCCACAGCCCTATGTTCCCACAGCCCTATTTTCCCACAGCCCTATTTTCCCACAGCTCTATGTTCCCACAGCCCTATGTTCCCACAGCTCTATGTTCCCACAGCCCTATATTCCCACAGCTCTATGTTCCCACAGCTCTATGTTCCCACAGCCCTATTTTCCCACAGCCCTATTTTCCCACAGCCCTATGTTCCCACAGCTCTATGTTCCCACAGCCCTATGTTCCCACAGCCCTATGTTCCCACAGCCCTATTTTCCCACAGCCCTATTTTCCCACAGCTCTATGTTCCCACAGCCCTATGTTCCCACAGCTCTATGTTCCCACAGCCCTATTTTCCCACAGCCCTATGTTCCCACAGCTCTATGTTCCCACAGCCCTATGTTCCCACAGCTCTATGTTCCCACAGCCCTATGTTCCCACAGCTCTATGTTCCCACAGCTCTATGTTCCCACAGCTCTATGTTCCCACAGCCCTATGCTGCAAATGCTCTGGTTGCCATTGACAGGTGGGTGAAAACTTTCCTTCATGAATGATTAAAGGACCATTGTTTGAGATTTAGTAGCATCTAGTGGTAAGGTTGCAGATTGCAAACAACTGAAAACCCCTCCACTCACCCTCCCTTTTCAAGCACATAGGAGAAACTGCAGTGGCTGTCAAAACCCGTGAAAAATGAAGAGGCGCTTTCAGAGTCAGTGTTTGGTTTGTCTGCTCTGGGCTACTGTAGAAACATGGCAGTGCAACAGGGTGGGCTCTGTGGACCCGCTCCTTATGCAGATATAATAGTCTCATTCTAAAGTAACGATTATTATTTCAGGTTATTATACATTAATTAAAACACACTTATGAATGTTATATTGCATTTCTGCTAAGTCTGTACCACCAGATGCCACTCAATTCTACACACTGCACCTTTAATATTCCATCCATCCACCACCAACAGGACTGACGTGGCAGTAGACCGTGATGAAATTAGTTTGTGAATGTTGGCATGTTTCAGCTACATTTAAACACTTAGCTGACAGTGCACATCTGTGCTCAAGGCCTCAAATGCAGTTGTTGGGACAGACTCAGAGTGGTGTTTGTCCTTAAAGCTTGGCAAAATGTCTCCTCTTCATAGCCTCTCTTCTCTACTGTCACTAATCTAATAAAAAGCCATAAAATATCCTTCATGCACCAAAAATGTAACACTCTCAGAGGGACAGTTCTTCATAATTGGTAAGCTTCCACTTCTCATTTGTCCATTTTAGGGAGGCCTGTGATTAATTGGTTATCACTTACTAATAATTTTATCAATTAAAAATATATAAACTGATGATGCAGAAGACGAAGGAGGTGAAGTGTAACAGTTAGAAAATGTTCTGTAGATTTGCTGTAGTACCCCGTTGTATCACTAGGTTGAGCCTTTTTTTAATCCATAAAATGTATATCTGTGATATTTATAGTCTATGGTTTATACAGGTGTGTTTACTGCAACACTAATTCTAAACAAACACACTTCCCTGCTGTCAAAGGAAACAGTTACAACATGCTTCACTCTGTTCACTGTATTGCGTTGATGAACTCTGGAGCATGAATAATAAAGGAATATCTTGTCTTATCTTATGAAGTTGTGAAAATTCCACATAGCTGTTAACTGGCTGCTGTCTAGTTTACTGAGCAATATAAGGCTCATGCTAATGCTAAGCTAGCATTTTGAACAGTAGCTGCTGCTTGGTTAATGCATGGATGTATTGTAAGATAATGTCTTTTCATATATTCATAGGTTGATGCATGGATGTGTTATCCATGAGTTAATGCAGGACAAGCAGAACTATGCACGCTTCTAACTAAATATAAAATGCTTTAATTGTGGAAAACAATCCACTTTCTTTCATAAATTGATTACAACTAACAACCAGCCAGCATGCCCATGTGGGCCCCACATGGGTTAAATGCAGGCTATGTGGGTACTGAGTTGGCATGGGTTCTGCACTGGGCAAGTTTTGCAGGTGGTTTCAGTAACATGGGCCCCACATGTGAAGCCCATGTGGACCCCATTTAAGGTCCATTATGATCCCTCTCACCCAGTTGGGCCCCATCTGAAACCCAGTCAGAACACACTTGAAACCCATATGGACAAACACAGGTGGGGCCACCATGGAAACTGTGGACAAATATGGGTTCACACTTGGAACCCATCATGCTGGCTGGGCAGCTATTGATTGTTAATTTAGTTGAGTAACAATCGTGGTTGTCAATTTATAAGCATGTTTTATAATCATAATTGATTCATAATGATTTTATATGAATAAAAAAAATCTAATATTTTCTGAAGCTTTGTTGAAGATCTGAAGAGTCAGCAGGTTTTGCAATTAACAGATTGCATATGTTTTGTAGGCCTGCTGAAGTTGTTTTAAAACGGCATGGGTTGTGTCTGTGTCATCAGTCACAGCTGGCCACTAGACAGCAGTCTTCCCCTGCAGAGGCTGTGAGCAGCTGATCCTCTGGAAATCAGCCTGATCCTGTGCTCAGAGCAGCCTGACACACTCTGACTGGAGGATGAGTGAAGGATGAGGCTGCTGGGAACAAGAGGATTTACTGTCTCACTACCAATCACATCAGACTCACACAGTATTGGACTCTTAACTGTGACCTGACCCTCTCACCCCTCGCCACACACACTACTACAAGAACACTCCTGGTTTGAACAGCTGTCAGAAGAAGACACATTAAATATATTGCTGAAGATATCACAGTTTATTCATATTTTCATTTAATATATATAAATTAGATTAAGAGATGTATCAAGTCTGGAGTTATTAGTGCTGCAACACATTTTGGTAAACATGCTGTCATATAATATTTGAGATAATTCCTTCTTGTATTTTGTATCTTAATAAAACGATTCTATACATTTGAATTGTTGTTGTTGTTGCTGAATTGTTTCACCACCTCTGTGCCTTAAATGTAAAATCAACCCTGCAGCACTTATGTACAGTTCTGTTCTTACTTCTCTGGTGTGTGATGGGCCCTTTGTTCCTGTCTTGTTTCAACACAATGCCCTGAAGCACAATGCAGCTCCTTAAAGAAATACTTTTACCCAGTTTTGTGTGGAAGTGGAACACTGACTGTGAGCCAGACCTCATATCACCCAATATTAGTGTTGGGCTTCACTAATGCTCTTGTGCAGTGGAGATTGTGATATATATATATAGACCCTAAAAAACCTTCAGGTCAGATTCCTGTGAGAGTTCCCCAGTATACTGCATATATTTGAATCAGCTAAGGAGCACATGATATTAGACTTTTTCTTTGAAAACTGAAGCTGCACTCAAAGTATCTACTGTATTTGCAAACTTCACACTAGACTCCTCTGAGATCTGTTATCAGCTTGTGTGGGCTGGACTGCTGTTTACAATAGCTATAAAACAGTTATTTATATTCATAATTGTGATCATTTAATGAGAGGAAACATAATAAGCAAACACAGGGATGGTGAAAAGGAGAATTTGGCGTTTTTTTTGCAACTTCCCAGCCAGCATGTCCATGTTGGCCCCACAAGGGTTAAATGCGGGTTATGTGGGTACTGAGTGTGTATGGGCTTGAACTGGGCAAATTTTGCCAGAACCAGAGAAACCATCATTTTTATTCCACACATTCCTCTACCTTGTCAATCTGCCGCCAACATCATTTGACACTCTGATGTAGTCTGGAGTTGCGAGCCTCACTTCTTTCTGACTCCACACCCCCATGTTTTTTTGAACTTTTCATTAATGTAGTTTTCAGCTCCAACTGATGCTGACTCACAAGACATCACTAGAGGCAGTTTATCAGATTTCACACAACTGCCTCTGGAGACACTAAAGACTTAATACAACTTTTTAACATATGTGAGGTAGTCCTCCCCAACATCTGGAAACATACTTTGCGTAAAATCAGTGGGGTTCCACTTTTAAGGATTGAAAAAGATGGTGGTCATGGTTAAATATTTAAAAAGTCAACACTTCAATATTTAATCAAAATCCCTATCTTTCCAAACATTAAATAATTAATTATTATTATAAGTGTTGCATTGGTAAAAACTTGGACCTAGACACATGTGGAATGTGAACCTGCAGTTTCTTGTGTGCAATAAAAGAACTTAGCTCTTTCTGGACTAAGGGTGCAAATTAACTAATTTCTTTCATCATTTCATCTTCTGGAGCTCACACTGCACTTTTCTGTCCATACTGTAAGCTAAATAAATGAGTTTAAAGTTTGGACACCTCTTTATTTTAACGAAATATGTTGTGAGCATTAAACAACAATAAGTAAAACAGACGTTGAGGCAGGCAGAGGGGAAATTAAAACATTTAACCCTCACATACTGTTCATCTTCTGACAGTACCTCTGCATAATTAGTCTCTATAATAGACGTCTGAACCACAAATCATCCATCACAGATAAACATAATTAATACTTAATTATGAGAAACATATCTATAAAGAAATCTATATAATGGTCCAATGTGACATAAAACCCACATTTTTGAAATTGTGGATAAATATGGGTTGAACACGCTACAAAAATGTTGTTAAAAGTTCTTTGTATATTGTGGGTCACATTAAGGGAAGTCATTTCAGGCTAATGGAAAAAAGAATTTTTTCGGCTCTCAGATGTAAAAATGCGTCAGATTTGACCCTGAAGAGTATGTAAGGGTTAAAAGCATAATATCTCTGAAATAAACTGAGTCACAGACTTATGACAACCAGAAATGTAGGGGAATATGAGGGTGGAAGTTTCCTTTAATAAGTGGAATCTACTGCATGACATAACAAAGTCACCAGACTGACCTCCAGTGGTCTGGTTTAGGAAGCTTTGGTTTCCTTGTTTCTGGCTCTCATTACAGTATTTTTTTTCTAACAGGTTTCTTCTATCATGACATCATACACTCTCTCCCAGGAGTCCCTGCTGAAGTCTGGTGCAGAACAACATTATTCTACTGTTGTGACGGCGGATGCGGGTCATGGAAGCTTATGACGCAACAATAGAACAATCCCACACTGTCCCATCACACACCAGCAGTCCTCATCATCCTCACTGCAGAGCCTATGATTGGGATCATACTACAGATAACATGTCTGTGCACTCCATGCATCCATTTGCACATAAGCTTATTACAGTGATATCTTTTTTCATTCATCTGACAGAAAGAATTGAGCAGAGCTTCCAGCAGACAGGATGAATGTGCTATCTCATCCTCTCACAGATTTGCTCCATGAACACTGACATTTCATTTCATAAACAGCTTTTTTTACAATGAACTCATTGTGGGGAAAAGTACAGTTTAGTCAAACTACCATTCACTCATTTGAGTGCACTGACTTTGTGTCTTTTGATTTTTCATGTCATACCACCTCGAAGAGAAGAGAATAAATGAACAAATACTATATTATCAACACAAATACATAAATATCCATACAATATCTACACACCTCTCTGTGGACAGTTTGTAGTATTTACAACTCTCAGAAGAAGCTGACGAAAACTGTGAGTTATATGAATGGTTGAAATCCCCACAAGAGCCTACAATCATCATTAGAACCCAGAATATGAAAAACAAAAAAAGAGCTTAGAGCTTATAA
The DNA here is from genome assembly GCF_963691925.1 of Scomber scombrus. NCBI lineage: Eukaryota > Metazoa > Chordata > Actinopteri > Scombriformes > Scombridae > Scomber > Scomber scombrus. The sequence continues at coordinate 1,567,156 of NC_084973.1, read as the reverse complement.
TGCAGCTTTTGTCCTGAAAGAGGAGTGAAGCACCAACGTCCTTTAAAGTGTTCAGTCTCATGGGAGCATGAATGCTTCTAATGCATTTTCACCTTACTTTCAAAGGCATTAGGAAAGTATCTGTGGTGGTCAACTGGGTTCCCAACAGGTCATCTTCAAATTTAATCAACAAAAAAGGTTGATTAACTGGCAGAATGGCAACCCATGTCCATGTGGGCCCCACATGGGTTAAATGCGGGTTATGTGGGTACTGAGTGGGCATGGACAAGAACTAGGGCAAATTGTGTGGGTCCCACATGGTTTCAGTAACATGGGCCCCACATGTGAAGCCGGCTGGCTGACTGTATGAGCCCCATAAGGGATGCAAGTGGGCTAAGCGGGCATGGGCATAAACAGGGTAAATTACATCAGCCCCATATTGTTTCAGTAACATGGACCCCACATGTGAAGCCATGTGGGCTGGCTAAATGGGCCCCATTTAAGGTCCATTCTGATCCCACATAGACCCCATATGGGCAAACATAGGTTGGGTCACCATGGAAACTGTGGACAATCCTACTTGGCACCCATATTTGAAGCCCAAATTTAACCCTTATGGGGCCCACATGGACAAGCTGGCTGGGCCCTGAAACAAAAGTGGTTCATGAAGGTTTGATCTACCATCTCATGGTTAAGGTTTGGTTAGTGTTAGGTACAAAAACTAAAGGAAATACCACAGTTTGATTTCAAAGAGACCAATGTTTGTCAAAGCCACACATTTTAAAGTCTGCCTCCACTAAAATGTATGTTCCTGATCGTTAGAAGGATGTTTTCACATTCATGATTTAAAAGTAGAAAGTTACTCTGTGCTGACCTTGAATGTCAGTTTGAGGGGTGTACCTATGACCATAATGTGCGACATCATAACTAGTTTGGAGCCAGTTATGGTTCAGTACTCAACATACACGTGTGATGTGGAAACTTCAAGCCTGCAGATACACTGATAATGAAGTAGAAGACATCTTTTATCTACAGTATTTGAATATTTATACATTCTTGATTTTTCAGTGTAATTTTTAGTGGAAACTAATCAGACACGTTTCTAATCTAAGCAGAGTATTTTTATGTCTTAAAATGTGTCTGGAAGGTATTTTTAAAGACCTATATTTATGCTGACCTTTTTTCCAATTCTGAAGACCCACTGAACATGGCGTGTGAGGAAGGTTGCCCTTCATCTTTTAAAAATAATACAGAATGATTCATTTCAAAACGCATTATAGAATGGCAGGCAACAGGGGAATGACACAAATTACTTTGTGTGTGTGTGTGTGTACTAGGTATTCCTAATGTTGTGGGGACTTAAATCTGTTCACACAGTTATGTTATGGGGACCCGCCTGTCTTATGGGGACAAAAAGCAAGTCCCCCTAAGGTAAATGATTTATTTTAGGGTGAAGACTTGATTTAAAGTTAATATAAGTTTAGGGTTATGTTAAGTTTAGGATAAGGGTTAAGATTAGGCATGTAGTGGTTACGGTTAGGATAAGTGTCCAGTAAATGAATGTAAGTCAATGTAATGTCCCCTGAAGTGATGGAAACATGGTGTGCGTGTGTGTGTGTGTGTGTGTGTGTGTGTGTGTGTGTGTGTGTGTGTGTGTGTGTGCGGTGTGAAAAGATTCATAGTAAATTGTGGTTTTAGTCGACAAAAGTTAAATATTGGATTCAATTTGGGTGGGTGGGTAAGTGAAGATATTGTCAAAACCTGGCTCCAAGGTAGGACAAAATATGGAGACCACACCATTTTTTAAACTAGGAAAATACATTGACTTAAATAAATGAAATGATGTATGTATATCAGTTCATCAGTGATGTTTGTAGTGTATGAGAGAGAGCGGAGAAAGTGAGAGTGAATGCGTAGCACTCTATTTATAAAGGAGCATTCTCACCAATTCAGATGTTGGCCATCTCTCTTAATGAGCCACTTCTCAGATCCCAAGCAACCAATAAGAAAATTGGTGAGAGGCCTTGGGGTCGACACAATGTTCAATGTAATTTTTTTCTCATAGGCTCTGTGAGGAGATCAAATGTACTGTTATTAAAACATATGCAAGTTAGGGTTAATTGTCAGTGTTAGATTTAGAATACACACAAACTCACAGTGACAAAAAGAGTGTTTCTCCTGGGCCGTGGCACCCAGGGAGACACTTCAAAATAACAAATGTGCAAACACATAACCACAAAAATGAAACAAACTGGTGCATTTCAACTTGAACAAAATGACTTCCTGACATGTTTTACTGTCCCCCCCCCAGGCCTTGCAAGCTACATCAAGCCTGAGGCAAACACTGGTTTTATGCAGTTTTCAGCATTGGAACACATGAGCCATGCGGTTGTTTTCTGGAGGACAGTCAATAAAAATGTTGACATTGAGGTTTAAATCTCCACCAACCAGTCTTTGTTACACAGGCAACATAATGATTAGATCATTTTACAGCGAAGGTTTGTGCTGTGAGTGTTGTTCAAGAAAAAGAATGTTCTCTAAAAATAAAAGGATTCACCACGTTTACAACTAATGTGATGTCACACTGGCCAGCAGCTGGCTTTGGACATTAACATTTGTGTTCTTAAACTTATAAACTGGCCCTAATGTAAAGTCATGTCATTTTACATGAGGCTCACAGTGTGACTGACCAAACTTTACAGCAAACAAAAAAAGAAGAGGGAAAAAAAAGAAGAAAAAAGGGGAGGAGGATGTGGCGGATTATCACTTTAAGCACCCAGAGGCTTAGTGCCACTATTATCCTCCTTTGGTGGGATTTTCTATGTGAATTATGTAACAGTAATGCTTCAGCACAAATCACTACACGGCTGTTGTCTTTTGGCTTTTTTCCACTGCTGCTCTATCTCCTCACTTCAGCGCTCAGCTTCCAGACGATGCGCTCCGCTCCTCAACGCTGAAACCAGAAACACCTAGTGACAGGCAGGGGGGGACCAACTCTGGGCAAAGGGAGGTGTTGTCATGACAACGGATTGACTGTCAGGTGTTGCTGTGATGCTAGAGTATTGATGAGCAGCATCATGAAGTATAAGAAGTTCATTACCATCATGCAGGCAGCTCTGGGTGTTGCCCCCCTCAACAAGAGAGAGCTGATCCCACCACCACGCAAACTCTGGAAACCTGCACGGTGAGTTGCTGTGTGTGTGCGTTCATGTGTTTGTTTGCGTGTGTGTGCATGCGTGTATGAGTTGTGCAGGTTTATTTCCATTAAATGTGTGAGGGTGTGTGGGAACCAGGCCAGAGTGAGGTGGTCAAGAAATCAATGTTAAATCAAAGTGAATCCATTTATGTTAATGATGCCTGTGCTCCCTGCAGGCCTACAAATCAAAAGCAGACATTAATGTTTAATAGCCACTCCAACTGTTCAAACACTTACATGTTTTTTGCTTATGCAAGCACCATACATGTTTACTGTTTACAGAGCTGCATAATCATATATTTTATTGCATTCATTAAGAAAATTCCTACTGGTTGTAAATGTCAAAAATATCATGAGATCTGAATTGGAGAGTGAGAGAACTAGAAAGGAAACTTTTAATGATCACTGTATGCATATTTTTTGGCCCAGCTTTATTCAGTATGAATGTAATAAAATGAAACACATTTTTAAAAAGTAAGTGATGAGTTAAGTTAATGACAACACTCAAGTAAAGTGACATTTTAAATAATAAGACATGCATGCATGCAGATGAAATATAATTAAATCGAAAATACAAATCGAATAACAGTATAATGTATTATAAAAGTAATGTAGTTTGAAAAAAAAGAAGCTTTTGTGAGCATATTTCTTTTAACAAAGGAAAAATGTAATGCTTGATTTTTTTTTGATACGAGGAGTTGGAGCTTTAATGACCCTCCACCTTCAGGATCAGAGTTTGCTAACTGGTGTAGGTCCCCAGTTTGCCCAGTTGATAATCTACACTTGCAGGTACCTTTAATAAGGCTTTTTTGTTCATCTAAAAATATATATTTCTAGTCTGATCTATAAATCTGATCTGATACAGTAAATTATTGTTAATGTTTTTAGTGTGGAGTCTTGGTTACAGGTTTGGCTATTGGCAATAATTAATTATCATCAAAGATGACCAAAGACTAATTAATAAAATCAATAGAAACAGAGTATCACGCTGGAAGACAGAGCAATTACAGCCAATTGATTGATTCAGTCTCATTAAATGTACTAAGCTCTCAGTTTGGATTCATATTTAATTTAATAACTAAACCAAAATGACCATATCAATGTAGTAAAGGTTGAAATTGTGAAGGTTGACTTTGGAGTTCTTTGTAGGGAAGAGCTTGGCAAAATTCCCTCTCATGCAACATTAAACAGACAGCATGTAAATCCAAACGCTTTTATTTAAAAAGGAAACAAAAGTACACATAGTATGTAATCCTAACTAAATTTACCTGTCTAAGGGATAAAAGAGAATAAACAACACCATATGTAAGCTAACTGTGTCTATATACAGGTATATGAGTATATGTACTTTTTAAGACAATGGAAACTACAAATATGGCTGACAAGGAAGCTACAAAAATGGCAAAACCCAAAATGGTGCTGGAACCACATGTTCCTCTGTTGTATGAACAAAGGAAGAACAAAAGACAGTGTGTATTCTTTGTTCTGCCTCTGTGTGTTGAACACAGTTCAACTGCCTCTGTGTGTTGAACTGTGTGTTGAACATGTACACACTCTATTCACAGAGTGTGTACATGTGTGTCTAGGTTTAAGTTCAGTTAATGTAGGATGAAGGCGCCAGGTTAGGAAGAGGTTGGATGCATGCCAGGCCTAGTTACTGGATGTAACACGTGTGAAGCTTGCTAACATCGACTTAATAGTGTGGCTGGACAATAACCAGACTATAAACAGACATCACAAAAATACAGCTCAATAAACATTAACCACAACACTGCATGTACATTGATTAAGATAAACGTCCTTTTACTGTTCTATGCTATTCTCAGTCTGTTACCAAGTCCATGGAGGAATAGATGCTCTGTTTTGTTGCTTTGTTGTACTGTCAGTGGCGGGTGAGTCAGGCTGAGATGAGCTGTGGCTCTGAAGCTGAATTGTGCGGGCTTTGGGTGAGCCTGAAGTGGCCCACATGTAAAATAAACATGGCCCAAATATCCCAAAACAAATGTGGGTCATTTTTGGCAAGGATGCTCTCAGCAATGTGTAAACTAAATGTGACTCTAAAGTGGCCCATGTGACAAATATTGAATATGGCCCAAATATGGCAAAACAAATGTGGGACCCCTTTGGCACCTGGCAGTTGACAACAGTTAATGTGGGTGTTAACCAAAAGTGGCCCACATATGGTGCAGCAAATGTAGCCTGGATATCTTAAAACATAACTGGGCCAGTTTTGACAAAGATTTGGCAGAGTAAGCACTGTCTTATGTGGATGGGAAACTAAAGTGGCTCACATATGACATAGCAAAATGGCCCAAATACTAATACATTGTACAGCGCTACTGGCTAATCAGGGTGTGAACCTTCTAGGGGCCAGATTTTAAATGATGATTCACGACTAAGGACCACACCAACAATGAGATACGTTTAAAACATTTATTAACAAGATTTGAATGAATCGTTTGGGCTCTTGATGCAGTGTGGGGAGGCCGTATGAAGGATCCGTGGCAGCGCCCGAAAACCTCCACCAAGACTGAGCGGATCTTAAGAATGGTGTATCACGTATCATCCACGACGATGATACGTGGAGAAAGTGCTGGTATGGCCGGGAATGATTAGGCGCTTGTCTGAATTTGGAGATGAAGAGAGGATCTAAGAGGCATCGATAATGAAGTAGTTATGGTGATGAAATAGGACAACATGTAGGTTACGTTGAGCGTGTGAAAGTGGTGTTGATAATGAAATGGTCGTAGTGATGGACAGAACGACAGGTAGGTTGCGTTGAACGTATGAAAGGGGCTTTGATAATGAAATGGTCGATGTGATGAGATAGAATGACAGGTAGGTTACTTTAAACGTGTGAAAGGGGGTGGTCTCAGCTGGCCATTTGGCGGAGAACGATCATCATAGTAATAAACAAAAAACAACACGCACATCCGCTGCCCAGTTAGGGATGGTGCTGGACCAAAAAAACAGCTACAAGAATAAAAAGAAAAGTCCGCACACCATAGGAGCTCCCATGCAGGTAAAATTTAATTTAATGAAGCATGACGTTTCGAGCCATACTGGCTCTTCTTCAGATGCTGCACACATCATCCACCATGGAACCCCCAAAATTGGCTTGCATGGTTCTGTCTGCTGAAGTTGCAGGGATGGCGCTTGGGGGCAATGACATTCCGGTGTCACTGCCCGGTAGAAATTAGCTGCAGGGATCAGTGTAGTCGAATATGGGTGATCCTGGTACCTCGAAGAGGGGACAGCGGGGGCGCTGATATCCCAGTGGCGGATGTCCCGGCTGAAGCAGATTGCTGGCAGCCCTCAGTGCCAGGAGCCTTGACTAAAGCAGGCTGCTGTGGCAACTAGAGCCGGATGTCCCCAATAAAAGCTGCCTGCTGTCGAACTAGGCGAGGAGCCAAGGTTGTATTGAGTAAACGGCGGGGTCGCTGACATCAAACATCCTGACCGAATTGAAGTAGTGCGGGTGGAGTGAAGAAACGGCAGGGGTCGTTGGCATCCTGGTGCCGATGTTCTGGTCTAAGCGAAGTGCTGTGATTGGAGTGAAGAGACGGCAGGGTTGCGACCATCCCGATGCCCGATGTTCTCGTTTGAACGAAGTGCTGTGGTTGGACAGATAAACAGCATCGGTTGCAGACATCCCGGTGCCTGATGTCCATGACTAAGCGAAGCGCTGCTGTTGGATTTAAGGAAACAGCATGGGTCGCAGGCATCCCGGTGTCTGATGTCCCTGTCCAAGCAAGGTGCTGCGCTGCTGTTGGATTTAAGGAAACGGCAGGGGTCGCTGGCATCGTGGTGCCCGATGTCCACGAGTAAGCGAAATGTAGCTGTCCGAGTTGGGAGATGCCATGCGTCCCAGGCATCCCGACCCAATGTCCATGGCTAAGCGAAACGCTGCGGTTGGAGTGAGGAAACGGCAGGGGTCGCTGATATCGTGGTGCCCACTGTCCGTGTCTAAGCTAAACACTGAGGTCGGAGTGAGGAAACAGCATGGGTTTTTGGCATCCTGAACCCAAAGTCTATGACTAAGCGAAATGCTGTGGCTGGAGTTAGGAAACCGCATGGGTTGCAGGCTTCTCGGTGCCTGATGTCCCTGTCTAAGCGAAGTGCTGCGGTCGTAGTGAGGATACGGCATGGTTGCTGGTATCACTGTGTCCGATGTCCCTGTCTAAGTGAAGTGCTGTGGTTGAAGCAGGAAAACAGCAGGGGTGCTTATGACGCAGATGATATAGAAGCAATTTCGGGTTAGTTGTATTTGTGATAAGTTGTGTTAGTAGCTTGCGATCCGGTGATTTTAACATGGGCGATACAGAGCGATTTTGGTTAGTATTTGTGATAAGCTGTGTTAGTAATGTGTGACACGATGCGTTTAATGGCAGATGATGCTTAAATGATGATTGACTAGATGTATTAGCAACACGAGAAGCTTGCAGCTGATAAATGGAAAAAGACAATGTGGAAGTGACGTTAAATTAATTATGAATTCTTTACTACAAGTGGAGATGGATAACGTATGATGCAGAACTGTTCTCTCGTGCCGTTGGTATAAATACTGACAAAGTCTGAGTAGAATGAGTAGCGCAATACTACCTGGCCCCCGCCGGGGGGGCTGTGGCCGTGGGGCTACGGGGCTCTGTGACGTCATGCGTGCCGATCCGGGCGGTGATTGGCTTTGGCAAAAACCCGAAAGCGCGGGAGACCCGGTGGCTGTTGTTGCCGCTGAGTAAACAATTAAGCTTAAGTAAGTTTAATGTGGCTGAGGTTGATAAGGAATGCATCCTATGCAGGAAAAATTGGTGGCGGGCGGCAGTTCGTTGTTTTGATTGTTGACTTATTGTTGTAAAAATAAAAAATGAAAACGTGAAATGTGTTGTTTTAACGATATAAGGAATGCCAGACTCAACCTCTGCCTCTCTGCCTTGTGTGAAATGAATGCAAACAGTTTAGGAGGTAGGCGTAGTCTGTTGTCACACTGTCTTCAATGGGCATCATTGAGGCACAACGCTTCTCTGCCTCCACAGTGGGTTGGCTTACCGAACCCCCCCAAGGTCTCGCGATGCTGTTGTCACCGCTGTTGTTGAGATACAGGTGATTTCTTGTTGTGCTCTTGTCTTTGGGTGCTCCTATGCTGTAAATCATGTAGAAATGCAGGTGAATGTACGTCTCAGAAAATGTATTGGCATTAATTGTGCGCACGCTATAATCCGCTGATGTCAGTAACTAGCTACATTTTTGACTGACTTTGCAGTGGGTTTAATATTGAGTTCTACATAATATATATTTTTGTATTCGATTTAAGCTCTGGCTGATCCTGCCTACCCAGCCATGGACCTCACTGCACGTTACTGCTTGAACTTCATGGTTGGCTGCCAGTGTGCTTCAGTTGTGTGCACTCATGTGTGATGCGCTGTGTAGTTTGGCTTTATGACAGGCTTGGCACGGTTGTCTGTTACTATGTTCATATGTGTAATAGCCTATGTCACAGAATAGTTAGCCTATATTGAACAGCATTCGGTGTGGACAGCAAAGGAATAATTTCAGTGTACATGGAACAGCGTTTCCTTACTGTGCACATGACAATAAACACTTTGAATCTTAAATCTAGTTGGACTGTGCCCTGACGTTAAAAATGTTTGCCCACCCTAGCACAAAAGTCAAACTCCGCCTATGGGCTATGCCCGTTGCTTCCCTTTTTTTTTGCCCTCGCTGGTGGAGGAGAGGAAGCCGCAGATCTACCGGGAGTGTCACATTAGGGGAGTGTGAGTTGAAGAGTCCGCTAGGCCGGTATGTGCACCACTGAGCGCAACAGCTCTGCCGGGAGGCTTGGCTGAGGTCTGCTGCTGGGTTACGACAGGAATACAGAGCGAAAGAGGGGGAAGAGGGTTAGGTTTGTTTATATAGGAGCCGGAAGGTTCCCGCTCCTGAATCTGCGCTTCACAAGCTTCCAATATGGCCAAATTATGGTTCAATATGGCCAAATTATGGTTGAATAGTCTTGGGCCACTATATGTAAATATGCAGCACAACGGCTCAGTAATTAGAGTGGGTCGTCTACAAATCGGAAGCTTGACAGTTTAATTCCCGGTTCCTCCAATCCACATCCAGGTTGGTACCCTGTGTGGCAACCTTTTCCATCAGCATATGAATAAGTATGTGTGAATGGGTAAATGTGACTTGTGGTATAAAAATCCTTTGAGTGGTCGGAAGACTAGAAAGGCACTATATAAGTGCAGTCTATATAGTATTTACCATTTAACATATGATGCAGCTAATGTGGCCTTAAAACTATCACTGTTTTGACCAAGATACAATCAGCATTGACTGATCTGGATGTGAACCTAAAGTGGCCCTCTTCTGAAATTGTAAATATGGCCCTAATATTGTTGAATTGTAGTGAGCCACTTTAGTTAAAGATATAGAAAAATTGGTACTGGCTAATCTGGAAGTGAGCCTGAGGAGGCCCATATATGATGCAGCCAATGTGGGCCAGTAGTCTTAAAACATACCTAGACTAGTTTTGATAAAGATATGACACAGTCAGCACTGGCTTATTTGGATGTGAACATAAACTTGCCAACATCTGAAATTGTAAAAATGGCCCAAATAGTGTTCAACAGTATTGTGCCACTTTATTTAAAGATGTGGCACAATTAGTACCGGCTAATCTGTAACTTTTGGCAATAAGGATGCAGCAGTTTTGGTTCTAGTTAATCTGGATTTGAGTTTGTAGGGATGACAAATCTATTCAGGAAAATTCTTGGAACAATGTTTCCTGATGCTAAACAATCAGTCTTGCTTATTGTACTATTATTTTGGGCTTTTCTGCTTTAGGCATGCACAGTGGAGAGAGACAGGAAATACAGGGTAAAGGGTGACATATGCAGCATCGGATCTGGGCCTGATTCAAACCTAGCCGCTGCGGCTAAGTTTGGCTCATGTGGGACATGGTATATGTTCTATGTGATGAGTCATCGGGTTGCCCCTACAATCATGATCTACCCTTGGTTTTATTCAACATGGTGCTAGCATTCTTTTATACAGTATCTTGCAGTACAAACTTTCTGTCTGGCATTGGCAGTGATGGTCATCACTGTCCCACCTTTGATTGTTTTGGGGTTCCATCTCTTCCAGCTGCTTATTTGCAAATGCTAGACTGGTAGTTGCATTGCTGAGCTCCTCAAAAGATGTTTCTTCACTAATTATTTCTCTGACTGGGTGCTCCAGAGCATCAGTGCAGCATTGGCATTGGGATTTTTCCAAAGAAAATGAAGACCGCAGTGTCTCATCGACTGCCACATATCAAGGCTAAATCCTTAGAAACCTGGGTTCAAATCCAGCAAAGGTCCTTGCTGCATGTCATCCCCTTTCTCACCCGTAGTCTCATCTGTCTCTCTATACTATCTCAGAAAGCAGAAATGCCTAAAATAATGATCGAACAAAGACTTGCTCAAATTAGCCTGGGCAAAGCACTCAAAGGGATTAGCTGGAAAAGGACAGGAAAAGTCATTGACTTTTCTTCTTCCAAAATGCAGCATGAGCAATGGATTGTGTCCTGTACCATGTCTGCTGCACATCCATGCAGGGGGGGCTGATAGGGTGCTTCAAAAAGCAAGGTATTTGCACTGATGCTTTGCCCTGAAAAAATGTGTTGATGAATAGATTGATAAGATATGTGCAAAGTTCCAGGAGTGTCCATATTCATTTTTTTCAATGACAAAATGACCTAGGCATGTTACACATGAGTTGTTTTCTGACCCAGCTCTGGCATTATAGTCCTGTGAAGGTAGAGGCTGCCCTTCCCTGAGTTATGCCTTAATGTGGTTCTAAATTAATCATAAAACTTTAGAGGTGAAGCTCAGTGTAGGCGCAGTGGGTGCTCACTGTGTACAACTGGAAAGGTACGATTATTTTCCCACAGCAAAGAGTGCCTTGGCCTCTTCTTCTTGGCCTAACATGGAATTTAATGTTCCATGTTAGTCCAGGGATCATTGTCCTAACAGTCCAGCCACAAACCCCACCTCCAGTCTAAGAAATCGTTACGACTGCTTTGTTTGGTAAAATTACATTGAACCCCATATGTTCCCAATTGAACTGATTAACTGACACCTTGCTTCAGGCAGCTGTCTTTACAGTGACACACAAATGCCTCATCCACAAGTCCCAGAATTTGGAAACCATGTTGAGTGTGGTGCCTGTAGGCCAGATCTGGACCAAGATAAAAATGAACTGTGGTCTAGATTTGGGCCAGATCTGGTTTATCTGGTTTGTTTTTGGTTTACATGCAGTAGTGCTATGGTTTTCTTGTGGCCTGGATCTGGCAAACAGGAGCGGATTGTCCAAAATGCCATCATTCCACACGGCATGTGGGCTGGATGAGGATATGGAATCTGGGCTGGACCAAGGCCAGAATAAAAATGAATTGTGGTCCAGATCTGGTTTATTTGGTTAGTTCTTGGTTGACATGCAGAATTGCTATGGTTTGTTTGTTGTTCAGATCTGGCAAGCAGGAGCGGACCGCCCAGGTTCCATCATTCCATGCAGTATGTGGCTGTGTGAAGGTGTTGGATCTGGGCCATGGCAATTTTGCTATCTGAGCTAATCTTATGTCCCAAAGGTGATACACTGTACGACTCCAAAAATAATAGTCAGCAGTTATTCACCTGCACTTCATCTATTGTTTTCTTATAACAGGACACCTTATCATGCATTATCACTACATATCAGAGACAGAATAAATGGTTGAGTTTGTTATAAAGCATTTATAACTGTGTTCTTTATGTGCTCCCTCAGTGTACACCTATCCTTGACTGAAAGCAACAAATCCACACGTTTTCACAGTTTTGCTGAAAGGCATTGTAGAAAATGTCAATCACAACACAAACAACCAAAAATAACTCATTCAGTGTATTTAACACATTTAAGTGGTGGGCACATTACTAAATAGGAGTAGTAACTCTTGAATAATTAATGGGTTTGAAGGGCTGAATTTATAATCGTGTCTAGAAAATGCTTATGAACGTGTGTCAAGGCTGGATTAGTACTCCTAGGGGCCCCTGTGCACTAAAGCTCATGTGCCCTGCTTGACTTTTTAATGCTGGCTCTGTCCAATTTCCATTAGTTCATCATTTTTCCCACACACTCGTTAAGACAGCCTAGCCACATTAACCCTGCCATCAAACTGACATGTAAAAGAGTCAATCATGAGACTTAATTTTCTTGACAATAACTTCTATGTTTATCCAATTGGATAATTACATTGCTATCAGGTGGAAATCTTGTAACTCCATATTTCATTTTGGACATACTAGGTTTCCAACAGCGACGATAATTATCAACATCAAAAGAAATGGTCAAGCCTTATTTCGTATTTCTATGGAGCCTGACAAAAAAACAATAAGCGCACACATAAGCACACGCATGTATATTTTTTCTCCCATCTTTGAGGGTCCCTTTCTGCTCAGGGGCCCCTGGGCACTTGCCCAGATTGCCTGTATGGTAGATCTGTCCATGACATGTGTGCACAACCCTCCACTGTATGCTTGATTATTTTTGGCATTTTGTCTTTATTTAATAGTGACAGAACAGATACAGACACATAAGATGTTGACCATCGCCAACCTCAGATCATCCACACTTACATGATATTTATGGTATTAGTCTTAACAACTAGGCCGATGGACACCCCATAGTTTGATTCCACTAACTAGTATCTCTTTAAACAGTGTCCTCTGAATGTTCAGACTGTCTTTAAGCCCCTGGGTTTTTCCTCTCAGGCAACATACAGACTGTCCTATAGGGTGGAGGTTATTGGGGTTCCTGAGAGGAAGACTGCCAGCACCACTCCAAAATGAAAAAAGAACTCTTTCCTGCATGTATGAAAATGAGATATTAACACTTATCATATAAACACTCCATAAAAAGCTAATTGAATTGAACATCAATCAAAAACAATGTAGCAAAGTGCAGAACTGCTTGTGTTAAAGATGGAAATACTAGATGATCAATATAGCCTTTAACAAAGAAAACTGAACTGGGTTATAGACTCTGTGCATTAAAAACACTGCAATGTTCAGAACATCATTATGGAAAGTAATATAACACAAATAACACATTTCATCAGAATTAGATTGATGGAAGATTGATTTAAAATGGTATAAATACAATTGTGACACCAAACCTACACCATTGTGTGTGTGTGTGTGTGTGTGTGTGTGTCTGTGTGTCTGTGTGTGTGTGTGTGTGTGTGTGTGTGTGTGTGTGTGTGTGTGTGTCTGTGTGTGTCTCTGTGTGTGTCTGTGTGTGTCTGTGTGTGTGTGTGTGTGTGTGTGTGTGTGTGTGTGTAACTCTAATTGTATCATCCTTATGCTGAAAGCAGACTGATTTCTTAGTTATGATAAGCAGGAGCACATTTCTATCTTAGTCTGTACCTGTTGGCTTTGTCATCCTATACCGGAGCATTAGATGCCTGCACACACACACACACACACACACACACACACACACACACACACACACACACACACACACACACACACACACACACACACACACACACACACACACACACACACACACACACACACACACACACTGAAAAGTCTTGCATGCAGCAGCAGTAGCAGCGCAGCCATCCTCCTCCCTCTCTCCTCCTCCCTCTTTCCCTCTCTCTCTCTCTCTCTCTCTCTCTCTCTTTCTCTCTCTCTCCTCAGTCTTGTTCAGTCTCCGCTCTGTGAACAGCTCCTACATCTCTCTCTCTATCTCTCCTCTTTTTTTATCTGTACATCTCTCGGGCACTGTTGTCGTCTATCACCATGCGTCTCGGCATCTCCTCCTTCATTACGGATATCCTGAGTACCTCCAGTAACATCTGTTTCTGCTGGACCGAGGGCAAGGTAGAGTGAGAGCACTTCCACCGCCCTGCTGCTGTGCTCTGGAGCAAGGCAGCAGCAGGGCTCAGGGTGCTGCTGGACACACACACACACACACACACACACGCATGCACACACGCGCACACTCTTACTTGATAAGATGATGGCCCTGTGGATAGACTGTGTGTTAAGAGTTTGCTGTGTGTGTTCTTGTGCAAGAATTTTCCATCATTGTCTAAGTTTGCCAGATTCAGCTCTATACTATTTGACTCATTGAGTTAGTATGTTATAGTATATAGTACAAGTTTGTGTGATATTGTGCTTGCATTGGAGACAGTGTGGTGATACTGAGAGAGGAACTGTGCAGGGCTCATATTTGTTCCAGAGAGGCTTGTGTGGTTCTGAGTTTTCTGACATTGAGCAAACCATCCAGTATGTCCATATGCTGCTGGAAACACTTTTATTGTCTGTGCTCCACATTACCTTACCTTAACCTCAACTAATAGTTTGAATTGTGTAACCTACATCCTGACATTAAAGGATCAGTCTAACATTTTTAGAAATGTTCTCATTTGGTCAGATCAGTTGAATCTGTGTGTATCCAGAACAGACGTCTAAGATGTATTTAGCCTAACAAAAGTTTCAAATTAAGATTCGTTTCATTAACACTCCGTAGCCTGTCATGTGAGCTGGCAACAGGAGCCAACACGGTCAGACTGAATGTAATTTGGACCTGGCCTGACTCAGGTCCTGTGGTGAGTTTGGTTACTTAAAAAGACCTGTACACTGCATACAGTCACTGTGTGCAGTGGTTGTTGGTGAAGAGATGTTTGTGTGGATGTTGGCTGGACAGTGTTGGTGCATCAGTCCATCGCTCCACCACTTTGGTGCAGACTGAAATACCTCAATGACTACAACTGCCATGACATTTGGCACAAACATTCAGGCTGCTGTTAGAATACACATTGTTATAACTTTAGTGTTATGCTGCGTTCCATTTACTTCAGAAGTTGGAACTCAGAGCTGGGAATGAAGTCACACCCAAGTTTGTGTCGTTCCAGTTCATAAAACCAGTTTTATCCAGTTAGCCACTGATACCAGTTGATAAAAACACATTTAGCTGTATTTCGTTCATACAAACATCGTAGCAACATGTCCACAGATATAAGTTGTACACTGCTGTGTGCTGGATTTAATGACAAAAGTGCTAATAAACAGGATGTTACTACAACAGCAGCCATCTTGGATGTTGAAGGTCGGGGCTGGTGAGGTACCTCTGACTTTCCGAGTCGGAGATCTGACTTCAGGTGGCATTCCAGTTGAAATTACTGACTAGGAACTCCGAAATTCCGACTTCCAAGTTCAACTGGAACGCACCAATATTCAGATTTTTCCTCCAGTTCCATCATCAGGCCTAAATCTCACGCTTTTTTTTAACACTTTAGTTTATGAGTAAATATTTACTAAATATTGACATACATGTCAGCCTCGGCTGCAATTTGTGTTTTTTTTAGTGCTAAAGCAAATTTTAGCATGTTAACACATTACAATAGGACGATGAACATATCAGACTTAAACCTACTTAACATTATGTTAACATCGTCAGTGTGATCATGTTAACATGCTGGTGTTAGCATTTAGCTCAAAGCACCACTTTACCTAACAGATCTATGTAGTCATTGCTACGTGGCTGTATATCAGCTTTTGATATTTAGAATATGTTTGTTTGTTAAATGTAAAAGTTAAAGCAGATAAACATATAAAAGCATCAAGCATTGAAAAAAAGGTAAGCTAGCAATTTCACCCGCTTTCACGTTTGCTAAGTTAGTCTAAACACACCCTGAAGGTAAACTATACTTAATGCTCAGGTGCACTCCAGATATATTTAGCAAAATTACCAAATGATCATCAATTCAGTTTTCTGGAATGAAAAAGTGAATAAAGTTTCATCATTACAAAAATGAATATGTTTTGCATAATAATGATTAGACTTCATCATATTTGTGTACATGTCACTGGTCAGGTGGTTTACTGGTTACAAAACTTGGTTGAGATTCCTATTAAAGCTGATTGGCTCTCATTTTACTGTGTCAGGTGAATTTCTCATTGCACTTTAATAATTCATGAGAATTGGAGTTGTGCCCATCTTGCTCAGGTCATTTCATCAGTGCATGCAGTCACTGTATATTTTCATTGTTATGTCTGAGCGAGGAACGCACACTGTTTGTGTGAATGTATGTGGTTTCATGTGTACTGCAGACATTCTAATGATGTATTGAGAGAAGGAAAGTCAGGTATGTGTGTGTGGTGTGTGTGATGGGCTTGTTTAAAGGATATTGTAAGATATTTGGCTGGAAAATACATATTTGTGTTTCCTGTGTTTGGCTCAGCTGTTTATTATCCTTTGCTCTATCAGCAGTATTGGAATCTATAACAACAGATGCAGTGTGTGTGTGTGTGTGTGTGTGTGTGTGTGTGTGTGTGTGTGTGTGTGTGTGTTCATGCTAACAACAAGATGTAGAGATTACTTTATTGATATTGACAGACACCGCTTTGGATGTGTAAGAGAGAAACAGGGAAAGAAAAAGAGTAGATATATAGAGAGACATGAATTTTGAATGTACTGTAATATCATAGTAACAGTGACAACATAGCTGCGTGATATGTTACTCAGATGGAGCTTATGGTATATACGTGTGTGTGTGTGTGTGTGTGTGTGTGTGTGTGTGTGTGTGTGTGTGTGTGTGCGTGTGTGTGCGTGTGCGTGTGTGTTAAATTGATAGATTTGTCCCGGGACTGGAGCAGTATTAGATTCAGTGGTGGGCGTCGGCAGGGGAGTGCAGAGGCAGCTGCAGATCCGTTGCTGATAAACCAATCAAACACTGGCAGCGTCTCTGTCCACACACAGCTGGAGAAACACATCGTCATTCCTGCACTATTTATCCGGTAGTGCAGTCATTACCGTGCCACAGCCCACAGGCATGGATTCCGCTAAAGCTAAGGTGTGACAAGGTCACCTGGCAGTAAACACTGACAACACATAAAGCAAAGCTACAGTATAAACAGCTGCATGCCTCCTATTCTCACCATAATTGTTCAAAATATCTGACATCTTGAAGCGACCTCAACAATCATATTGATTACATCTATAGTATGGCATGATATTATACAAACAACGGTAAGATCCCAAAGAAAATGCAAACACAGCAAATAGAGAGAGTGAAGTAGGAATAACTCAAACTGTCAGACTGTATGAATAATATGATAAGCCTTCTAAAGACTGGGAAAAAAAGGCACTGGTTTTAAATAAATATTACTGTTGCTTTAAAATAAAATAATTATTAGAAAATTCCCACAGAAGACTTCAAACCAGCAAGGTGTTAGTCCGTCTCTAAATGACTTCCCTATCCTCTCTGTGACAGTCACATCAATTTATAATAAAGAATAAATAGTCAATATTTTTAACTCTCAGAAATGTGATGAAACAGCTGGACACTGTAATCTTTAGTGAACTCAAACAGGAGCATTTGTTGGGGATCATTTTTTTAGTGGTGGATGAATCCGCATTTGATGTTGTAGTTAGTATTTCTGGTGACAGGACGGTGTTTGTATTGATGGTGATGGAGGAACATGTCACCAGGTTCAGCAGTGTGACGTATGGGTATGGAGCTCTATGACACAGAGGAATGAGGAATAACACACAATACATGTTAGTAGATTCATTCATCATTGTTTGGTATTTTAATAAGACTCGCTGACATTAAGAAAAATGCAGAATATCACCAGCCAGAGACTGGTTGTCTCACCACAGTTCCTTTGCTACATAAATCATTAAGATCCAAAGTTCAGATAACTGTTGGTTCTCTAGTCAGTAGCAGCGTATCAGGTTTTGTCTCATGCAGTTCCATGCATACCTAAAGATCACCGTAAATAGTCCATGTTCATCCTCCACATGCTGTTAATCAGTGCACTGACCCAGCACCAGCAACATCTGGCACTTACCACCAGTGTTCCCACAAGTGATCATACTGTGTTTGTCTACACTGTGTGGCGAGGTGCATTTATGTACTTTTCTAAAAAACTGGACAAAGCAACTACTCTTACTGGTCACGCTATTTTTCACATCTCTTAAATACACAACATTACAAATTACCCATCACACATCACTTCTGTTTACCTTTTTTTGTCTAGATTTTAAGAAATGATGAGAATTGTTTCAGATTTTCTTTTGGGGCTTTTCATGCCTTTATTTTATATTTTAGGAGAGAGAGGAATGACATGCAGCATTGGTCCCTGGCTGGTTTTGAACCAGGGACATTGTGATTATGGGGCATGTGCTCTAACCACTTGACCACCTGGGCGCTCACAGCTTTTCTTTTAATTGGATGTGATAGCTTGAACTGTACCATGTCCTCTTCAACATGAGAAATACAGGTGATATAACTACAGTACATTTATGTGAAAGAAACATTTTAGTTGAGAAAAGGCCCCCAGAAACACGTCCTTGCTGCCATTTATTTCAGCTTTCACACAAATCTGAGAATTCAGTTTTTCCATCCTGTCTCACCTTGATCACTAATTTATTCAGTTATTTAAAGAGTGTGAGTTCAATCTTTACACTTTGCTCGTAGACAGTAGCTCATAGTGGAGCCAGAGAGGGTGTTTCTCTGTGTCTCTCTGCACAGTGGAGGCTGTTTTTTGTCAGCACAGTGACACCCTAGACTGGAGAGGGGGAGGAGGAGGAGGGGTGTAGTTTTTATTTTTGTGTGTGTGTGTGTGTTTGTGTGTGCGTTCGTGCTTGTGGCTGTGTTGTACAGGCATCAGCTAGGGGTGGGTGGGTCCATATGTCTTATTCTAATCAGCGCTGTCCTGTCGGGGCTGTAGGCGAGCGCTTCTACAGATTAATGTTCCTCTATCGATTGGTCCATTTGGCTGCCTGGATAGATGGCACCCTAAGGTGACCCACATGGCTTCAGTATTCACAATCTCTCCCAGACCGTTTACACACCGCTGCACACTTGAACGTACTACAATAATACTGCCACACACACAGATGTAGCTCATAGGAGTGGGCAGAGAGCTGTCAATAAGGGATAATCAGCTGGCTGTGTGTTGCAGTAAACAGTCAGGGAGAGACCATGAGGTACCAGCTTTTACTGGATGGTGGCTGCTCTGTCTAGGCTCCATTTACTCTGGTGCATTTGTATCAACTACAGAATCGTACAGGCATGTCACCTAATGTAGAGGTTTGGTAGACTGGATTTGGGTTGTGGACAGCAATTTTTCAGTTACTGCAGCCAGGAAATCCAAAGAGTTAGAAACTGAGTCCTGAACTGGACTTGTGATGTTCTCCACACACGAGCAGCAGTATGAACCCTGCTCTCCACATGGAATTGTAGGTTGCAGAGAACAGCACAGAGGCAAAGTGTAGTTTACCTAGAGCCCAACCGATACTGGATTTTTGGGCCAGTATCGCCTACCCATATTAGGGAGTAAAATATTCCAATATCGATATATCGGTCAATAACCTTATATAGACTGTATACACAATATGTATATATAACGTAGATTTTTTTGCAATGTGGTTATCATCCCTTGTGATAAAGATATGTAATGCAGTCATGATATTTTATACGTTAACTATAAACACAGTGCACTGAAACAATAAACCTCACTGGGGATTTAATCATTATACATTTTTATAAATAATAAAACACAACATATGTACATATAAATTAAACTTGAATTAAGAAAAAGGATCAAATACACATAAAACACATGTATGCCGATACCAATAGATCTGTGTAAAGCCAATATCGGTTGACTGATATATCAGTCAGGCTCTGAGTGTAACTTTACATTATCAACATGTACCATGGAAAAAGAAAATGGATGGAATTCGGAAAAAAAAGAAAAGATGTAACGGACAGTTAACAGAAGCAACACAGGAGAAAAGAGACTTGAAATCTTTTCCCTCCTTTTCGTCAATCACGGGTCACTTGATGTCATCTCATTGGTTTAGCTTTGTAGGTCACTGACACAAATGTCAAAGTTGAAACTGACAATTTCACCATTTCTGCACTGATCAACATGTTTAGACTAAGTGCAATATGTTTATATCATCCCACATCTATTCTTTCTTTAAACTCACTGAATCATTTTGATATTTTCAGTTTCATTTCATACCATAGTAGTATTTTTATTCAATGGCTTTGTATATTTTGTATTTGCATATTGTTATTATTATTCCTCTTCTCTCTGAATGACTTGGCATACAGACAGAGTTGTGTTATCAGAGACAAAGAGCTCTTGAATCTTTGTTGGATGCTAAAAGAGAAGCTGAAACCTCCCTGTTCACTGCAGCTGAGGAACCAGTCTTCCATCGATTATGTTTGTATACCTCTAACTTACCACAGCCAATGTGTTTGGATAAAACATGATGAGTAAATGTTTGCAAATGAATGTATCTGTAACAGAATATTTAGTGACTAAAGAATTATTAACATTTTAATCAGGGCCCAACTGATACTGGATTCCTGGGGCTGATGCAGATACTGATATTAAGGAGTAAAAAAAATGCGATATTGATAGTTCACCAACTAATTTTACATATAAAGAATATTTACATAAACATAGATTTTTTGCAATGATCCCTTAAAAACACGTGTCAAAGCTCTAGTTTGAATGACTATATGTTTAGACGTTTAAAGCTATTCTACAATTTTGCATACAGATTGTAGTTTTGATGAAATATTGTGTTCAGTGACTTCAAGCACCAGAGTGCTTTTGTTTCCTAAATCTAACCACAGCTGGTGTCATGTTCAGATTTCAAATTCTGGTCTCCTGTGACAAAGTCCTGTGCTGTGTATGTCCACCATCCACCCTGCACCTTCTGTACATATCTGTAGATACATTGCCAGTAAATATAATGCAGGAAGCAACTGCATTTCTTTCTTTTAAAAGCACATTTGTAATATATACAGTAAACATCATTTCTTCAGATGGCTTCTCACAATGTACATATGTTCCTTACATCTCCTGTCAATCATTGAGTAGAATAAAGGACCTTAAATGATCCTGACCAGGGTTGGACATGGACCCTGGAGGAGTCCTCTCTCCAAACTATCGTTAAGCTGCTTTCAAAGTTTCCAACATTCCCTGCAGTGCTCCTGAATATGAGGATGTGGTCAGATAGCAAATGGTACATTTCTTCCAGTCACACCGATCTCCAAAACTGGAAAAAGCAACAAAGTTGGACAGTTGGCATCTGCATAATACTTCTGTAAAACTGCAAGAAAGCTGTCATAACACCACTGCCACAGTGAGCCCTCAGAAAATGTCATCGGTCTGTCAAGTCAAGGTCAGAAAATCCCCCAGCTAAACAACAAAGACAGCACAATAAAAATAGAACTGTGGTGTCTTTACCCAGCCAATACTCTCATGCACACAGCATTTTCAATCAAATGTCAAACTATAAATTTGAAGTAACTTTCATAGCTCTGCTCTATATTCTGAACAACAGAATGAGTAGAACCATGTAGGACCATGATTCTTTGAAGTGTGTGACTAGCCAACACTGTGTCACAGAACAAGCCTCAGCTCATGATTCTATAGCAGGCTTATGATCCCATCTGATACTGAATCTTAGCATCCTCTCCTACTAATGACTGTGCAGTCAGGAGAGATGAGGAGCATGTGAAGGAGAGGGTACCAGACAAGTGATGTTTACACATAGAAGAGGAGGGTAGATCAGTCAGTGGGGTGAAGGTGATGAAGATTTACTTCTTGGGTAGGTCAGCTGACAGGGTCAGCTCCAACAGCAGGCCTGGAAATGGTGGTGAGTTGATGCTTTATAGATTGAGCAGGGACGATGGTTGTTGACATGAGGCTGACCCCGAGGTTTCCATGTGAAGGATGCTTTCTAGAAACAGTCAGTCACCCTGGATTTGCAGTTGTTATTCTAACAAATCCTACAAATTATACCACGGAATACAGCATGCCTTTGAGGCACGAGCACAACTGTCTCAGTTATTCATAATTAGGGTGTAGTAAGAATATTCCAATGACGATATATTGGCCAATAATATTATATGTACAGAATATATAGATAAACACATATTTTTTGTAATGATCCCTCAAATGTAATGAAGGCATTTTACAGTTTAACAATAAACTTTATTGTATAAATAAAATCAGTGCACTGAAACAGTAAACTTGTCTGGGAATTTGATAATTAGAATTAGAAAAAAGCATGAAAAACCAACAAAAAGCAACATATGCATACTGTATATTCAATTTGAATTAGGAAAAAGGGTCAAATATACATAAAATGCAGCCTATAACAAATTTAAAGATATATATATATATCTCATATCTGACAACATATTCACCGATAAGCAGATATCTGATATAAGTCAATATCTGCTGAAAATATTGACTGACCGATATATTGGTCATATTGGTCAGGCTCTATTCATGATCCTCATAGGATACACATTAAAGTGTAACTGAAATCATATTCAATCATCCCTCTTTGCAGTCAAAAAATAATGTCAACATGTTTTTAAAAGTTTTTTTTTTTTTTTTTTTTTTAAACTAAAATTAACAAAATAGATTTGGAGACCCTCACACCACAACCCCCCAAGTACCGCAGCTTAGTAGGTCATTTACTACCTAGCATGCCTGATGTTAGCGGAGCATTTTCACCACATGAATTACTCAAAACATTGTACATTGGGGCTGTTGAGCCTTTTACAGCTCTCCCAATAAACATGATTTTACATGTATTAATGGTTGCATACAGTCATCTGGGAAGACTTACAAAGTAACCTCACAACCTTGCATCAATCATCCTCAGTACATTAAGAAGCCTGGTTCTGGTGATACTGAGACAACTCAAACATCTGAACTTCACAGCTCTCATCATAATTACATGTTTCCATTACAAGTCATAAGTTTCTTCTTATGAGCAAAATATAGAATATTTTCTCGGTATTTCCAGTAATAGGAAATTTGAATAATACATCTTTGTAACTTAATGCTAAGAGACTTAAAGGCTCCAGCTGGAACATTGCACAGTGCATCATATGAAAACTACCCAGTCAAAATCAAACCAACTCCTCTACTATCTGTTTCAACCTATTTTTAAATTCCATGTGTTCCCACTGACCTTATTCACTTCTACTTTTTTTGCACCCTGTCTGATCTTTAGACATGGTGCAGGTGTCTTTTGCATTTGTTTAACTCTGGGCTGTTTGTTCCAGGCAGGTGCACAGATAGACTTCGAAAGGGGCTCAAGCACCTGCCCAATTGTCTCCTAGAGAGAAATATCTGCTTTTCTGGGGTGTTTTTAAATTCCTGTTATTCCTGCTACACCCAGCATTACACACATATATACTCAGTACCTCATCTTGTTTCAGAGTGAGACAGATATACTGTATATTAGTATATGTTAGTGTTAATAGTTATTTGACATAATTCAGTAGTAACTAATGTTCAGGTGACTATTGTCATCACACATCCCATCCAATGTGGGTATGGATACTGTCACATAACATGTTTCTCTAAGTTGTTTATAGTTATAAAGATGGAAACAGGGTTTGACACGTTATCCTCCACAATACACATGATAAGGATGATATGACACCCTTATGAAATACAAAAATCATTAGGGCATTTTCCTCCTTTGTGTAACAAGCAGTCAATGAGGTCCGTTCAAAGTTAGTTAAATTAATCAGAGTTTCTAGTGTCAAACTGATCTGCATTCTAAAGTCAGCAGTGATGTTGTCATTGTTTTTGTTATTAACGTCAGACATTAAAGTAACACTTGATGTTATATTACTACAGTAAGCATATACATATTTCTTTTCTTTGTATATTATGTGTTATGTCTGCTCAACAGATGAATATGTATATAAGGATAGTGAGTGAAGCTGAATGTAAACTCTTTACTAAATGTCATGTACTTGGGGTAAAGAGTTACGTTCAAGCGCTTTTTTTGTGTGTGTATTTTTTCAGTATGTTTTAGAGGGAGGGAAGGATGGAAAGGATGAAGGAATGATAACTGATCTTTATCTTAAATTAATAGAAAATGTTATCCAGTCTCTAATATGCCTTATCTGAAGCTTATTATTGTCTAAAGCTTTTAAAAGTGTGTCCTTAATGCAAAATGTCTTCCAAGACTCAGTATTATTATATGATATGTAAACTGTAGTAGTGTTTGAAGCAGCCTCAGTCATGTGTTTGTTTTAAATACACACATTTGAATATCCTGTTAACAGTGTCGTAAAAGTAGTCATACCAGCGTATATTTATTTATTATTTGCAAAAATTGCTTGTAATGAATTTGGGCCCCTGCCACTTTAACATCCTCTGCATGGCAGCCCTATGAAAACACACACACACACACACACACACACACACACACACCGCAACCTGACATACTAAATACCCGTGGGGACCGATTTTTCACGTGGGGACCGACTCCTGGTCCACTGGTTCACTGTGGCAGCAGTGTTCAAAGTCCAGCTCGGATCAGATGTTTCCTGTAGTCCCAGGAATCTGTAACTGTCAGCCCTCTCCCCCTCAGTCCCCTTGATGATGAGGGGCTGCAGGGGGGGGTGGTTTTTTTTCTAAAGTCCATTATTATTTCTTTTGTCTTCTCTGTGTTGAGGCATAGGTCGTTCGCCTCACCATAGACAAGAATGTCATTCACCAGACTCCTGTAGCCCGACTCGTCCCCCCCCTTGATGAGGCCCAGGATGGTGGTATCATCCGCATACTTAATGATGATGGTGTTGTCCTGGGTGGAGACACAGTCGTGTGTGTACAGGGTGAAGAGTTTAGGACTGAGACAGCAGCCTTGTGGTGATCCTGTGCTGACGGTGAGCTCTGCAGACAACCTCCTTCCCATCCTTACCACCTGTGGTCTTTCAGTCAGGAAATCCAAGATCCAGTTACAGGTGGGAGTCAGGACACCGAGGTCTGTCAGCTTCTCAGTCAGCCTGCCCGGGCGGATGGTATTAAAAGCAGAACTGTAATCCAGGAACAGCGCTCTGACGTATGTTCCTCTGCTGTCCAGGTGTTGCAGGATGTGATGTAGAGCAATGGCCACTGCGTCGTCCACTGAGCGGTTGGGGCGGTAGGAGAACTGGAGGGGGTCGGTTGTGCTCGGAACCATGAGTTTTTCTAGACACATGGCGACTGGCGTGAGTGCCACTGGCCTGAAGTCATTCAGTGTGGATGGGTGTGGTTTTTTTGGGACTGGTACAAAGATTTAAAAATACGGGGGACTACTGTTTGGTTTAAAGACAGATTGAAGATGTCTGCATACACACCAGTGAGTTGCTCTGCGCAGGCCTTCAGAACTTTAGGAGGGACGCAGTCTGGTCCAACAGCCTTGTGGAGGTTCACCTGCCTCAGAGCTTTCAGGACCTGTGTGGGTGTGTGTGTGTGTGAATTATGATGAATTTAGGAGTTAAAATTACGTCTCTAGACCCTTTAGAAAGAGTGGAACCCACAGTACATCACCCAGTCAGGAGTCCCTATGAGGTAGTAAAAACGGGTATGTGTGTGTGTGTGTGTGTTTGTGTGTGTGTGTGTGTGTGTATTTTCATGGGACTAGCATGTCAGAGGTGCAGAGTACCCACGCACTGTATTTCTGTACTAAGGCCTTCTTGGCCACACATGCACACCATTGCCTGCATGTAAAGATAAACATAATAACAGCCCCCCAAAAGTGAATCGCCTGTTTGCAGTATAGGTTATAAGTCCTGCATGTTAGCGGATGGGACATTAGCCAGACCAAAAAATCCAAGTACAAGAAGATGGTCTCTGTCATGTTAGGCGGTTCTTATCATAATGATTTATGTTCAATCAATCAATCAATCAATCAACATTGAAGCTTGTAGGTCCGGGACTGGAATCTGTCTTCCGGACGTCTACAGGCCCAGATTACCTGTGAGACGAGAAAGCACAGACAACTCCGGGGAAGAAGTTTAGGTTATTGAATGAATTAATAGTACATGAATGTTAATGGATATAGATGGATGGATAGAGAGAGAGAGAGAGAGGAGCTCAGTGCATCATGGGAGTAGGAGTCCCCCGGCAGTCTAAGCCTATAGCAACATAAACTAGGAGCTGGTCCAGGACAAGCCTGGTTGGCTCTAACTATAAACTTTATCAAAAAGGAAAGTTTTAAGCCTATTGATTGAGATTGATTGATTGATGTTCAAGTGCTCTTTCTTCTGTTAAGTTTTTTGACAATATAAAAAAGTAGTGTGATGTCATGATTGACAACTGACTCTCAAACACAGCAGTTGATGCTACACATACTTTAAACAGGAAGCATGCACAAAAGCTATTTTTTTTGCCATCTTGACACATTTTCAACAGTCACACTGACATAGACACAGAGAGCAAGGTGAAGATAATGCATCGTTTTGACTTAGTGTTCATTTTTGCAGTGGGAGTCACGTCTTCTTTGGCTTTTCTCTACCATGTATCTTTCCACTCCCCCTCCCTTCCTCCCACTGTCTCGTTCAACAACTCCACTGCCTAAACCATGACATACACACGCCATAAAACACTCTTCTGTAATTGTTCATTAAGCCCTAAGTATCAAAGGGGCAATCCACATGATTTATTCTGTCTCACAAATGACTGTGATATACAGTATGTGTAACTATGGAGGGGAGTTCATCCATTACATTTTTTTTAGTATTAGTATTATTTTAAGTATATACTCATACACAAAACTGTAACACACATAGCATGCCTAGTGAGCTGCTGCAGTACTTGGCTTAAAGTGACACTGCACAGTAAAACAATGAAAGAGTCATTTAGATGGGAAATATTATAGTGTACAGACTATGATTAAAAAAGTAGGTTGATTGTGATGGATTGATTGATTTCACTTTATTATCATGTTATTTTTTCTGAGATTTGATCAAGATACCATGTTGTCATGGTTTGTTAATGAGCTGCTGATGACCAGAAATGTCACCAGAGGCTAATATTTAATGCTCCACACTCATTGAAGCTGGACTTCTATTTATGTACAATACCTTTCATTGACTTTAAAAATAACTTCTGTATTGTTCTGTATAAATAACATGTATTATTATCATCATTATTATGATTATCAAAGAGGCTCTTGAAGCTCAGGTAGTTGAGTGATTCAGTGATGGTAAAATGTACTGTACTCATATAGCTCTTTTCTAGTCTTTTTGACCACCGCATTTTTTACACTACATGTCTCATTCACCCATTCATACACA